>NC_056727.1:1162019362-1162046862 GCF_019279795.1 Protopterus annectens | reverse complement strand
TATTTTATCTGTAATAGTCCATAGATTTTCTAGTTTAGACAAAAGTTTCTGTGCTCTGTCAGATCCTTAGGGTAATGTTCAACCATTTTAATAAAATATGTTACAGTTTTCAACCTCAGGTACATGGCTTTCTAAACTGTGGGTGTAGGGTAGTCACCTAGTGTATGCTCTGAGTCTCTACATAACAGTATAGATCATTTAGTCAAGTTGCACTGGAGGCCTGATTCTTCACTGAAAGATCTAGCACCTTCCCTAGACATACCAGAAGATTTATGCTCATCAGTATGCAGTAATCTGCAAACATGAAGAAGGAATTCACAGATCATCTAAGGCTGATTGGGAGGCAAATGCCCTTTTCAACTGGTATGCTAGTTCCTCCATAGTTAATAAGAAAAGCCCTGTGGAGAGAGAACATCCCTGTCTCATTCCATGTCTTATCCTAGCTGAGTCTGTTAGGCCTCTATTCACTAAAACCCTAAAGGAGGGGGATAAATATAAATTTGCTATTCAATTAAGTAAGGACCACAATTTCTAAGGTTGAATGTCCAAAAAAGAAACTTCCAGTCAACTGTATTGAAGGCCTTCTTGATTTCAGAAAGGACCATTCCTGTGTTCAAACTCTTCTCCCCATGCCTGTATAAGAAGAAGGTTAAATCCCACCATTTATACGCCACTTTTATACTGTTTACAAAACTATTTTGCTCCCTTAGAATCAATTTAGGAAGTAGCCTCACCAGTCTTCTAGCCAGGATTTTGACAAAAGTCTGTACCTCCACATTGATGACGGAAATGAGATGGGAGTCTTCAATACCAGGCGTGGCTTCCTTCATTTTTAATATGATTGTTATAATTTCCTGATTGCTTTCTACATCATGGATGCCATAGGGAACTATTGAATTAAATACCCAGGATTTATTCCAGTATTGCCCGTTTCCATTTATAAGACTCTACTGGAAAACCATTAATCCCTGGGGATTTATATGAATTAATTTTACATATTGCATTTTCTATCTCTGCTGGAGAGAAGGAATGATCTAGCAACAGTTGTTCTTCCTGATTCAAGGGCTGAGCATGTGCTGCTCTAAATATCCATTGTGAATGATTGTCAGAATATATAAGACTATACAGGTGGTTATAAAACTTTAGAAAGGTCTCCTGCATGGCATCTTCCTTGGTTATCTGCTCAGATTGAATCGCTATTATGGAGAGTTTGGTCACACTGTTCTTAAAGAACTAGGTGATGCACTTCAGGTCTCCTTCATGTTTTAATTCCAAAACTGGCCCTTGTGAAGGAGCTCAGCTTCAGCTTTTGTTGTCTTCAATACATTAAGTTCAATAGAGAGAGTTGCTTACCTATAACTTAAGAAACAAAAATCTCAATCTTCCATGAAATGTCTCTGCATGGCCCATAGTTTATGTATTTTTTGATTAATAAGTCATTCTTCTTGTACCTTCGTTTCAGAAGATTAGCTAATTAATTTGGAGTCTAGGCTCACGGTGAGAACCTCATCCCACCAACTAAAAAAAAAAACATTTTAACAGAAGTAGGAAAAAACACTTTGACATCTACTTTTCACAAAAACATAAAATACCTAGACACTCAAAGGCTAGTCCAATCATGAAGTTTTATTGAAAGTTTAATGAATTTTCAGAGTAACACCATATTCTCATTCTACGGTCCTTCACTGGTCCAATTAAGTAATCCTACAAGTTAGCACTATTAAACCATAAGCACTACTTACTCTTATACTCTCTACGATTACCCTGTCCCCTATTGGTCCGTCTTAAATTCAGTTTCCCTATATTACTCTAGCATGTCCAAAGGTCAGTCAATAGTTTCCTCTCCAGTCCAGCTGGTGAATCTGGGAATTTTGAGGCAATGTTACAACTGTTTCATGTACACGGACAACCCTCTCCTCCTCCAAACAGGTTCAAATATATGTGAGAGATGCAACTATTTAGCCAAACTGGAGGCTGAGCTCTCTCATCTCAAAACTGGTGTAACCAGTCAGAAGGAGAAGGTAACCTCCCACAACACAATTCCAGTATCACATAGTCCCACCACATCAGCGAACCAAACACATAAATACACAAAAACATACTCGGAGGCTCTAAATAAAAATCTACCTAAGCAACAGAGACCTCCAAAGCAGACATCCAAGCAAACACTACCTCAAAACAAAACACGCACAACACATAGCCCACAAAGTCTGTGTGCCAAGCAGCCACAGCCCTTAAGGCTGAATAACATACCTGATACTCTTGTAATAGGTGACTCTATTGTCAGACACACTAACATCCCACTCACCAGGCTGTATAAAGAGAAGGTCACAGTGAGCTGCCTGTCGGGTGCTAGGATCTGCCACATAACGCAAGCACTCAGGTCACTCCAAAGCAAATACAAATATGACTCAGTCATTGTACATGCTGGTGTGAATGACCTGAGACGTACCTCCCTGCACTACATGAAAAGAGACATAGAGGAGCTCTCTGATCATGTAGCCCAGGCTGGTATGACCCTGACCTTGAGCATCATCTTACCCTCACCTAGAATGATGCCACAGTACAAAGACAGAATGATCGATTTTAACAATTGGCTAAAATTTTGGTGTCATTCAAAGGGGATCCAGTGTCTGTCAGCCTGGGATGACATGCTCGACAAACCACGTTGCTTCGTTAGGGATGGCTTGCACCTGTCACCACTGGGCTTTCGGATATTGCAAAGGCTCTTGCCACCCCCATAGTGCCTTTTTTAGGCAAGGCTCAAAAGTCAAACCCACCCCCATAGACAGCACAAGGAACAAGAAACTAAGGGTAATGCTGCTAAACGCCAGAAGTCTTAACCTCAAGATGCACGCACTCGAAGCTCTTCTCAGTATGGAGAACATCGATATCTGTGCAGTGACAGAAACCTGGTTCAAGGCTCCAGAGAGCACCCCAGCACTACCAGGCTATACCTCATATCATGCTTTTCGGCCCCAAAACCTGGATCGAACCACAAAAGGAGGGGGAGTTTCCATATTTATCAAGGATATCCACACCTCCAGGTTAGTGGCATTGCACGAAGTATCGGAGACCATCCATGTGCAACTAACAATGGGCAAGACTGCTTTTCAGTTTATAGCATCCTACACACCACCCTCTCAAAGTCAGGAATCCCACTCGGCTTTCCTAAAAACATTGGAGAACATGAAGCTCTCTCCGAACACCATTATATTGGGCGACTTCATCTACCCAAACATTGACTGGGAGCACTACTCAAGCCCCAGCACCTTAGCCCAAAGGTTCCTGGAAATTATAAACTCAAATGATATGGAACAACTAGTCACCACTCCCACAAGAGGGGACAACATACTAGACCTGATCATTACCAACATGGGGACTCTATGCTCCACACCAGAAGTATATCCCTCATTGGTAAGATCAGACCATAAATTAATCTCACTGGATGTCCACATCCCAACCCCACCCCCAGCCCAGAAAACCACAGTGAAAAACTTCTCAAAAGCGAGCTTCTCACTTCTCAAAACTGAAGTGGAATCCTTCAAGGCCCCAGGGCCAGTAGAAACTATGGCCCAAACTGCAGAATCCTATATAAACGCATTCTATGGACATCTCCAGGAATGCATGGATCATGCTATCCCAAACAAAACCAAGACCCAATCATCCAAATGCAGGCGTCCAGTCTGGTGGACCCCTGCCATAAATAAACTGTACAACAGAAGGAGGAAGCTACTACATGATAGAGCAAAATCCCTAATAGGAAGGCATCTCTGATCAGTACTAGCAAAAATTACGATCCCTCATAAAATCCTCCAAGGCCAGCTTCGAGGGAAAAATTGCACAGGACACCAAAGACAATCATAAGGCTTTTTTCAGTTATGTTAGAAACCTGGGATGCAACTCCCAGACTTGTTCTGAGTTGATTCTAAACAACAAAAAATACACTGAACCCACAGACATCGCCAATATCCTGGCAGACAGGTTCAGTGCAAACTTCTCCACCCCCTCCCCACCAAAAGAGCAAGTATCTATCCCAGCAGAGGGCTACCTCCCAAACATCTCTGATGCTCAGGTGAAGGCTGCCCTCTCCAAAGCAAAAAACACTGCTTCCATGGGACCAGATGGCGTCCCAGGTTGCGTCCTACATGAACTCCAAGAGGAACTAATCCCTCAAATAAAACAGCTATACAATCTCAGCCTCACTACAGGATATGTGCCCACAGAATGGCGTACAGAAACAGTGGTCCCTCTCCACAAAGGTGGAGCCTCTACGGACCCTGAAAACTATCGCCCCATAAGCCTGACTAGCTTAGTCTGCAAGGCTATGGAGAGGATCATCATGGAGCTCATAAACAAAGACATTGGGGACCTACAGACACTAGATCCTACCCAGTTCGGCTTTGTCAAGGGCAGATCCTGCCTTTTGAACCTGGTTGACTTCTTCGAAACAGTCACCAAAGCCATAGATGAAGGGAAGGTAGTCCACACAGCCTATCTGGACCTTGCAAAGGCATTTGACACAATACCCCCACTCGGGCATCATAGATAAGCTATCCAGCTTAAATATAAACCCCTATGTCACAAGATGGGTGGCAAACTGGCTCAAAGACAGAACCCACAGAGTGAGAGTTGCTGGAGCAATGTCAGACTCAAAACCAGTCACAAGTGGCATCCCACAGGGTTCTGTCCTGGGACCACTTTTGTTCGGTATATACTTTTCTGAGGTACAGGCAAACGTGGGAGGACTATGGCTCACCAAGTTCGCAGACAACTGCAAACTGGGCGCCATAATCAACTCTCCAGCTGACACAAACATCCTTCAAAAAGGTCTCACAGAGACAGATAACTGGTTCTAGCGCCATGGTCTAAAGCTAAATGCCAAAAAATGTATAGTCTTACCCTTTGGCAAAAACAATGTGCCCACAAATTACCACATAGGTGGAAACCCATTAAGTACAGAGAAAGTTATTAGGGACCTGGGGACCCAAGTTGATAGCAATCTCTCCTTTGAAAACCACATTGCCAAAGTGGTTAGAAAGACCTTTTACATAGCCCACCTCATCACAAAGGGTTTCACATCTTGATCAAGAGAGGTAATCGTGCCCCTTTATTTATCCCTCATCAGGCCCATCATAGAATATAATGCCCCTTTTGGGATGTACCTTACCCGGCACCTGCAGCAATTAGAAAGACCCCAAAAGTATCTCACCAAGAGGATCAAGGGTCTCAAACAGATGCCATATGCTGCTCGGTTAAAAAAACTCCAGCTCTACTCAGTTGCATACCGCCTACTTCGAGGCGATCTATGCCTGACATACAAAGCTATGTCAAATCCAGAATTAATGGACATGCTCCACCTCAGTAAATATAAATCCCTTACAGCCACATGCTCGAGGGACTTGAACCTCAGCACAGAAATAAATAGAACTTGCTGGCGGGACAGGTTCATAACCCAGAGGCTCCCTTCGCTCTGGAATAGAATTCCAGTTCATGTGAGGCAAAGCACCTCACTGAATCTCTTCAAGAAGAATCTCGATAGGTGGATGGGGGATCGTAGGTTTGTCCCAGGGATTACTCCCGTGTCACTATTAGACAGAGGCACAGTAAACTAAACCTTAAAGGGCACAGTATACTCAAATCAAGGGGTGGCGTAAGCCATACAGAATCGGGCTAGGCTTATAATTGCCTCAGGGCAGATAGCCTAATGTGAACCTATGAACCTATGAACCTAAATCATTTGACTGCCATGTGATGCATAACCAACACAACATTGCTTTGAAGAAACCACATGGTTAGCTTTTCCTTAACATATTAAAATAAGTCATGACTGAGTAGCATAATAGCTTTGCTGCATGAAGTACAGCAAATAACTAAGCATTCCTGTTCATGAACAGTGTTGGGAAGCAGACATGAAATGTAGTTTTCAGTCTTTTCCATCACTATTTCATCTGACAGAAGGTTTAATATGCCATGGAATTCCACTGCAGATGGCACATTAAACTTTATGCTGATGAAACATTTTGAATTCTGGCTAAGGCTTTGTCTGCCCCCATAGTTTAATGTTTGCTATACCTCCTGTTTGATGCAATGACCGCAAAACTATGGCAGTCACTTTTGCTTGATTTAACTGATCACCTAAAGTACTCCCTAATTGGTTAGGACACAGGCCAAAGTGCAAAGAATTTAAATGCTAGCATCCATCTAAAGGACATGTTACAAACATTTCTCCAAGTGCATAGTACTTTTCTTTACTTGCTCCCTCCCATATGATTGAGCTTACCACACCATTAATGCTCAAAGCCCAGTGACTACACATCATCACCTCTTTCTTTCATCTTACAGGCCTCTATTAACTCCCCTAAGCTAGCAACTAGTCCAGAACTTCTACTTCTCCTGCTTTAACTCTGTTCTCCCTTTTACATTCCAGTTATGTAACTGTACATATATCTGGTTTGTTAGAACTTCTATATATACAATTTATCAGAGTGTCTATGCTTACTGAAATGTCAATTACCATTCTTATGGACAATACTATTGTGCAACAACAGAGTTGCTAAACAGAGAATGCAAAACATGATTATTTTTTAATGTCTGTATCTGCAGCCAGAGTCTCCATCCTATATGCATAAAAAAATCTCATGCTCAGCTGTTATTTTATATTTGCAATTCCTTTTCTCACATCTAAATAAAACACAAGGTAAATGAAAATGAACATGCCTTATCTAGATATTAGCTTAGAACATCAGTTTATCAATTTACCAGTTCAGAATTCAGCACAATCCACATCTGTTTGCAGGTACAATGCAAATGCCAGCAAAAGCATAAAAAGTGATAGCTTGCCTACTGTGCTACATACAAAAGGTACTATGTATGGCATATGTGGGCAATAAGGGCAGGCATTCAGTGTGCATTGCTGGTATCATGCAATCATCCAAGAATGCTGTTGTGTTGTGAATCATTGTGATACCAAGGGCAACTTACTTAAGCAAGTACAGGAATGATAATTTAGTGAGATAGTGTGTGGCCAATATGAAATCCCCATGACAGTCTACTGCCTCTGTATAATAGTAAAGCCAGAGCTGTCATAGAAAACCTAGGTTACAGCAACCTGTTCAGAAAAGCCTGAAGCCTGCTATCTGGCTGTCTGCCCTTCTATCACTTCTTAGCATGATACTACTTAAGTATCTAAAATTAAATGCCAAGAAGAAAAAAGACTTTGCTGTGTCAACATGAAATTCAGGTTTGAGAATTCATATTTTCATCCAGTTAAAGGATTTAAGGTATTTTTGCACACAAACGGAACCATCTGTGAAGCTAGGATCTGGAATGGATCAGACACTTAGATGCAATTTCTCTGATGTACATTATTCATAAGCAATCGAGCAATCAAAGGCATCAGCATGTTACATGTGCATGGAATTCTAAGCTCTTCCATGTGAAGAACACGTGTGCTATTCTTATTCTGAATTCAGCGACTCACCTGCCTATGATCCACCACAATATGGACAAGTAATTGTTCAACAAGTCACCAGGGAAAAACTCTGCCATGCAAACTGCATCCAGGAAGCAACCAATGCAACTGGAAAATAATTGACGTACATTAGGGCAAAGCAAAATACAATTATATTGCAACCAAACCATTCTCAGAAAATCTTTAAGGAAATAGCATTCTTTCATTCAAATAATAGTTATTGCCTTGATGAATTAAGAAATAATTACCCACCATAAAACAGCTTAGCATTCATTGAAAGTCCAACCAGTAAAAGTAATCAAGTAATAAGAGATAAAAACAGCCTTGCTGAATTAACAACTCATATCTATCCATCTCATAAAACAGCCAACAAAGTCTCTATCTGCTCTATAAAGCAATGGAAAATATACAATAACCAGTAAATAGCAGAAATACCCAACTAAAATTTTCATCTATGCTATGTATTCATTACAAATCACACATCTCCTTGGAATCAGGAACAAATCCAGAAATAATCAGGAAGGGACATTTCATAGTTTCATAGGTGTATACTAGGCTTCCGACCTCAAGGGTCCTTAAAAGCCTAGCCGTGTAACCCGAGTGTGACCCACAAATTTGTTTTATAGGAGATGATTTACTGACTACCTCTGTCCATCAGAGACATACGAGCCAGACCAGGGGTGAATTTCCAATTTCCCATCGATTGGTCCTAATTGTGCATAAATAGGGATATGAAGAAACTCTGCTTCACATGGATAGGGAGCCTGTTCCAGAGAATCAGAATTCTCTGAGAAACATATCTGTCTCTCCAACATGTCCTATTTATTTTGCAAGCAAAATGTAGGTCTTTTAATCTAGTAGGTCTGAAGCTGTTTGTTTTGGGGATGTATAAAAGAGTCATCAAAACAGGGTCCAGGGATGCCTTGTATGTCAGGTAAAGATCACCTCTGAGAACTCAGCATAATACAGAATAAAGAGACAAGGGCTTTGAGGCAATCAAGATAGGACATTATTTTTACTCTCTGTATTCTTTTTATAAAGGGAACTTTGTGGACATTAAAGCTGCTGCATGTGTCTGGTCAGGTACGTACCGAAGGGGGCATTATATTTTATGATGATCCAGATGAGGGATGAGTAAAGTGATATGATGACCTCTATGGACCTAGATGTTATGTACTTGCTCATAGGTTCAGCAACATAGCAGGATTTTCTTACTACCTTGGACACATGTTGGTTAAAGTTAGGGTACTATCTACATGAATTCACAGATCCCTGAATAGTGAAACAACTTTTGAGAGTGTTGTGTTGATGACATAGTTGCCTAGGGTGGCAGACTTCCCAAAATGTGCTATAATGCTTTTCTTCATATTGATTTTTAAGCCATGACTTTGTTACTAGGCATTTGTCTGTTTTAAACCTTGCTGTAAGGTGATCTTGTTTTTGTAGGGGGGGTTAATGGCTGCTCCCAGTTTGCAATCATCTGCAAACTTCGTTAGCCAGAGGCCTTTGACATTGGCTTTGGCATCCAAGAAGTAGATGCCAAAAATTAGTGGACCTAGCACATTGACCAGTCTCTTTGTGGAGGTGGCATCACTGATTCTAACCTCCTGTGTCCTATCAGTGAGCCAGCTTGCTATCCAATGTGTTATAAAGGGGTTTATACCTAGTTCTCTAAGTTTGTTGAGAATGACCAAGTGAGATAATATATCAAATGACTTAGCCAGCTCTGGATATGCAGCATGAGCAGTTTTCTCCTCATCCATTGCCTCAGTGACCTTTCCAAAGAAGTCCACCAGATTCAGTAAGCTTGACCTTCCTTTGACCAAGCCAAACTGAGATGATCCAGTGTCTGGATGTCTCCTATGACCTTGTTGATAATTTCCATGATAATTATTTCCATGGCTTTGCAAATATGACTAGTCAGACTAATGTGTCTGTAGTTTCTAGGATCTGTTGAATGTACTCCTTTATGAATGAGGATGACCATTGTCATCCTCCATTCAGGTGGCACAAAGCCTGTTTTAAGATGATAGTTAAATGACTCCAGGGTCCTGATTAATTCATATTTTAGACTATTCAGGAGGCATCCTGGGATGTTATCAAGGTCCGCTGAGGCTGTGTTCTTGGCTTTAGTGAGTGCAACCAGTACATGCTCCCTAGCTACAGTTGGAGCAGTTATGTTTGAGGGTACTACTGGGGGGATGGTTGGCATGAGAGGTGGGTAAAGTTGGAACTGAATTTGTCTGCTAACAAGTTTGCTATGTCACCAGTTTCGGTAAATGTGCCCTTGAGGTTTCTGCCATAGGTATAGAAGGCCTTGAGGTTATCTTTCACCTGGGAGGATATCTGAACCTCAGAGTTGGCTTTGCTTGATGTAACTAGCCCTCTTAGTTGCCTATTTAGTTTGATGGGAACTTTTATCTTTATGGAAATTACCTTCCTAATCTTTATCATATTTTTTTCCTTTTGTTGTATATCCTGTTTAATTTGGGATGCCACCAGTGTGGTTTGTTTCTGGGGTTAGTTCTGGGATTACTTCTGGTAGGTCCAGCAGCTTCTACGTTGCCACTGAAACAGTTGCACAGAGTTTCTGAGAGAAATTGAGCATAGGTTGGTCTGTTCTCAGGGTTGGAGAGGCACTGAAGTTTGACAAACCATCACCTAATAACAGGTATTTTGCCTTGGAATAGTTCCTAACTGTTACTGGTTTTAGTAGGATTGTGGAGTTAATTTTGATTTTGAAGGATGCAGCTTTATGGTTTGACTTTACAAGGGAGGATGAGACAATTGGGGTATATTATTCTCCCATATTTATGAGCCTGAGTTCCAATATGTTGGAATCTCTAGTAGGCATATTCACTATTTGGTCAAGGGTGTTTGTATTTACGAAGCCCAGAAATTTCTGTCCCTGTAGATTAGAGGCAGGGCATGATTCCCAGTCTACAGAAGAGTAATTAAAGTCTCCCATCAATAGGGTGTTATGTTACATGGTAAGTTTCTCCAGTAAATCCAAGTATGCATTGTGAGCTTCTTGAGACATGGAGGGTGACCTATAGCTGGCTAGGATATGGTATGGGATTTTGTCTATGGTGATCTACACACGGAAGAATCCCAGCACATCATCCTGTATGACTACCTAGAGGTATGCTTGTTAGTGATATAAACTGAGCCATCTTCACCTTTGGATCTTGTCTGTGCAACTATTGGTCTACAGGTGTGGAAGGCACTGCAACCCTGCACTGCCTGGGTACCCTCTGCTGTTTTAAACCATGTCTTGGTAACTATACAAATAGTCTATATTCTCAAGTGTGAGAAGGGCTTGGAGGGAGTGTATTTTTTATTTAGGCTCCTGGCATTGAATATGAGCACCTTGAGGTTTTAAGTTGATTTTGCTATGTTGGAGGGTTTGTCAACTTGGTATCACCTAAAATAGGCACTACTTGGGAGGACAAAGCCTTAGCCAGTAAAACATAGATGGGAAAGGTGCAGATTGTCTTCAGCAAAACAAAATGGTATGTTAACCATGTCCTCCCAAGCTGCCAATATTGAATGCCCTTAGAATAACACCAGAAAGACAGCCAGTTGTTGAAATTGATCATTTTTTTGCTCATATTGTAGTATCATCCTCGGTGATGGTAATATGCTGCTCAGTGCCGAGCTCCCAGCAGTCACATAGTCTGAAAGCTTCATAATCTCTCTTTTTGTATAGCTCAGGGAGGTACATCTCAGGTGATTTACACCTGCATGGATTATGATGGAACCCTACTGGTATTTGTGGAGTAATGACTTGGGTACATGGATGATTTGGTAGATCCTGGCTCCAGATAAGCAACTAACTGTTATCTTCTCCTAGTTCAGTCTGATTAGAGGGGTATCATTATATTATATCTTACAATAGAGTCCTTTATGAGGAAAGCCCTGGGAAGTGTGTTTGCTTGCCTTAGGAGCTTAGTGTTTGTTACTCCACTGAGGGTAACTGCATGTATGGTGTTAGGTGTTGTTTTTCATGAGTGCATTTAAGCTTGCTTGGGTATAGCTTTGACAGCAGGTACTCAAGATGATTTTTAATGTTTAGGAAGATTGCTTTTACATGCCTCAGCATATGTTAGTCTATGTGTGTGTATTGTATACTGTGATAGGTGGGTGGTGTGTGTGTGTGTGTGTGTGTGTGTGTGTGTGTGTGTGTGTGTGTGTGTGTGTGTGTGTGTGTGTGAGTGTGTGTGTGGTTTTGACAACCTGATGTGGACATGTATGCAAGAATTTAGTCTCCAGTGTCATTGCATGTCTGATTCTTTAAGTGGTCATCAGTAAACATGAAACAATTGTTGCATTGTCTCAAGATGCTCATATCCAGCAAGCTGGCTATGGAAAAGTTAGGAAATTGCATATTCATGCTGTTCATTGCTTTAATTTGTGAGCTACAAGGGAGTGGTGTATTGGGGTTAGCAAACTATTAAGGGTGCTTTGTTTGTGCTTTCTAATAAGGGTGCTTTATTAGGGCAGATTAAGCTAAACAGTACTAAATTCTACTTACTATAATGTTTACAAAATACTGAATTATTCAAAATCAATAGGTATTATTACTTAAGGTCTAACTAGATGTTCTAAGTTTATTGGAGCACAAAGTATTTGCAATTTGTACTATATTGCAGATTTACATGTTACAGTTTTACGGGCTATTCTACAGAGAAAATTTGCTTTCCAGATTTACTACTGTACAGGGCACTGCTAACCCACACAAACATCCAAAATTTATAGCAACACAGAAAAAAAAATAGAAAACGAAATAATGAGCCCTCTGGCCAATAAAATGACTAGCTTATGAACCCTTTTATGTATCTCCTAACTCAGATAGACAAGGTCAACACCTCTTGCCACAAGATAAATAAACCCAGTCCTCTTGATGTAGAAACACCGGTCTATATCATATGAGCGAATCGCACAAATTGCGAACACGCATAATATTGAACGTACCGGACCTCCGAGTGCTTTTTCTGAGATTGCGGTACAGTGAAGAATGGGATGTTTGCCCTTTCCTCACTGTAATGCGATCTCGAAGTTGAAATATATATTTAGCGGGGGGGGGGGGCACAGCCCCCCACAATAGGAAGTTCGAGGTCCAGTACATTCGATATTATGAGCGTTTGTAATTTGGGCGATTCGCTCATATGATATAGACCTTAAAAACACAACAGAAGAGACTCAAAAGTGCAATGAAAACACAAACCACTGAAGCAACTAGTTGGAAATTCCTTGCCGGAGGTAATTTCAAGACAGTAACAATTTAAGGAAGTGCATTTTATTACAAAAAATTCAGTGAAATACACACATAAAAACAGGAAACAAAAACAAGTACTCAAAATAAGTTGTGTGATTTAGCAATCAAAGGTACTTAACTTTGCCTGGATGGCACTGGATACATGTAAAAAACTTCTGGAATGCAGGCTAGGACTACAAGCTTTGCTGAATACCAGAAAATTGACCAACCATTGAGGTTTTCTCAAGAACAATACTAGTTTGCTAGGTGGGCACACAATATCATGGGACTATGGAAACAGTGGGTGGGAAGGGAACATAAATAAATTATACAATAGTCAATAGCAATAAAAGAGGGGAGGGAGGGACTTTGGAAATCAGATCATCATAAGGAGAGGAGGGCAAAGGCACAGCCTTATAAAACAACAACATCAGAATGCTGAGAGGGATACACAGACAAACCAATCAGTAGAAACTGCAAGAAAAATCTAGCCAAGCTAGATCTTCTACTGTGCGATTCCTTAAAACCTCTTATATTAGAGGTAACATGGGATATATGCAAATGACCCCTTAAGGACATCTGGTATTTAAGCTATATGGCTATTCTGTGCCCATGACTTTGGATTTATTGGCCTGAATTTGTCCACAACAGACTTTAAAGAGGAACAAAGTCATGGGCATTCAGAACTGCCATATAGCTGAAACATCTGATGTCCTTAAGGTGTTATTTGCATATATCCCCATGTTACCTCTAATACAAGAGGTTTTAAGGAATCACACAGTGGAAAATCTAATTTGGCTGGATTTTTCTTGTAGGTTTTACTGAATGTTGGGAGGGATTGGAAATTTAGAAGAAACAAGTAGGCTAGCTAGATAGGCTAATAAATAAAGGCAACACTGGAACTCTTTCAGAAACATTAGCTTAATGTGTTAGTGGGGGATAGGGCAGATGCAAAATGTAAGCAGGTAAATGATAAGGAGAATATAAAAGCACTGAAGCACAGAATGGAGCAGAGAGAATTCTCTCACTATTGAACTTCTACTACAGTTTATGGACCCAAACTATACAGAAATTTACCTGTAACACTCTTTATGGAAAAATGCAATAATAAATGATTAAGGCACGAATCTGGTAGTAGTATGTAGTTCTGCAACAACTGCAAATTAAACTACAAGACTTTGGCTCAACAGGGTTTAAAATACAAATAGATAATGGGGGGAATTCAATAAAGCCGACACGGAGTGATTTTCCATGTAGGCATAATGGCACGGCCCCAACATGGACACCGGCAGCCGAGTGATCCAGTAAACAGAGCAGAGGGGCGTGCACGAGTATGTGAACATGGAACTGTCCATGGAATGCAAATCACCTCATAAGCAGGTGAAATCCATGCAAATGAGGGTGATTTGTGATCCAGTAAGCTGAATGGTATGAATGTAGGAGGCATGTTGGTGTCAGAAATGTTCATAGGTTCATAGGTTGGTACTAGGCTATCGGCCCTAGGGTCTATACAAGTCTAGCCATAACAATTCCCTGGCTATTTCTTCCCACACTATTTACTTCCCTGGACCCCTGTCTAGCAGTACACATAAAGTAACCATGTACAGAAATGTAAAAATTAAACAGATTCATAGGTTTATAGGTTGGTACTAGGCTATCGGCCTTAGGGCCTATACAAGCCTAGTCATAACAATTTCCTGGCTATTTCTTCCCACCGTATTTACTTCCTTGGACCCCTGTCTAGCAGGGCGACTGACATAATCCCCTGGGTGAACTTCCTATCTCCCATCCAATCATCAAGGTTTATTTTGAAGAGGGCCAAAGAGGCACTCTGCTTGACATATATGGGCAGTCTGTTTCAGAGTCTGGGGAGTCTTTGGGTCAGGAACCTATCCCTCAAGCATGTTTTGTTCATTGTGATGACAAGGTTTAGATCCCTGGAGTGTGTGTCTCTGAAGGATTGGGATTTCTTTAATGTCCAACAGCTCTGGGTTTGACATGGCCTTGTATGTTAAGTAGAGATCGCCTCTGAGTAGACGATATACGACAGAGTATAGGTGGAGTTTTTTTAGATGGTCAGCATAGGGCATCTGCTTTAGGCTTGTGATTCTTTTAGTGAGGTATTTCTGAGGCCGTTCCAGTTGTTGCAGATGTCTTGAGAGGTACATACCAAACGGGGAATTGTATTCTGTAATGGGTCTAATGAGGGATGAATACAGTGGGACAATGACCTCCTTTTTTCTGGATGAAAAGCCCTTAGTGATGAGGTGTGCCACATAGAAGGATTTCTTTTTTTCACTAAATATTTTTTTTTATTATTTCAAATAAGATGTCTTAAACATTACATGAAATAAAGATAAATAACATATTTATAATTCTAAAACATTACTAACTTCAAACCATTATATAACTATTTACATTGGTGTCTATGCAAATAACATTGAAATTCTATATTATATAAAGTTAGAAACATAAGATGATATATCTTCTTCGATATTTTCAAGTATTTCCAGTACTTTCATCCAAGAGTAATAGTAAGAAGTAAATCTTTTAGTTCTGTTCTTCACTGTTAATATTTCCATGTGAGCAACTGTTGTTGTTAAAGTCTCAAATTCCTTGAACATAGGCGAAGCCTCATTTTTCCAGTGTATAGTTATGATTTTACGTGAAATTGCCAATAGTGACCATAGGATTTTAGTGTCTTTTTTGGTACACAGTTTGGAATAGGAGAGTTGAATAAAATTAAAGACTTTGTTAATTGAAAATTATCATTATAAACAGTCTGAAAAAAATAATTAATGGATTTCCAGTACATATTGAGACATATACATTCATAAAAAACATGCTGCCAATCTGCTTCTATCTTGGTATGGCATCTCCAACATTGATCTTCAATAGAATACATTTTGGCTAACCTATGTGGTGTATAGAAACTTCTGTGTAGATATCTCCACGTGAATAATTGCCAGTATTTTGATAATGTAGAAAATTTGGAAGATTTTAGAATATTACTTTTTTCTTCTTCAACTGGAGGATGGTTGTTTATTAAAGCATAATAATCCCAGTATGATTTTTCATGATAGTTTTTTGTTTTTTTAACAATTTTATAGATATTAGACAAATAACCTGTACCCTGATAAGGCTGTTTTGTGATAAGAATAAGGTATTCAATGAGTTTTGGAGTTTCATGTCTAACTGAAGGTTGCATTTGTTCTATTTTATTTATAAGAAAATGCCTTAGATTTTGTAAAAACAGCCAATTGTCTTTATTTATATTATAATTATAAATTATCTGTTCCTTTGTTAGAATTTTCCCTTTCTCTATAAGTTGATGCCAAAAGAGTAATGTTTCTTCTTTAAGTATATTTATTTTAGATATTTGGAATGTATCTAGAATATTTGGTGTAAAAGCTATAGGGAAAATAAGAAAAATCCAAGAATTAATATTTGGTATTTTGTTTATATATGTTCTGAACACTGAAAGTGTAGAGCTTACATAGTTTGATGGCAATTTATTAATATTATTCCTTTTCCCTAAAAAATAATCTTTTAACATCCATATAAGGGGTGATGGTATTACTGTTAAGTTGTCTTGTATGTGATTATAATTGATTTCTATGTAAATCTGCTCATGGGCTTGTTTCCATATAGGTGTGTATGAATTATTTAACCATAGTGTTATGTTTTTAATAACAGATGAGGTAATATATAAATCAATATCCGTAAATTAATTCCACCATCTTCCCAATCTGGCAAATGTTTATTTAAGGCTATACGGGGTTTATTTGGAAACCATAGAAAATTTAAAATTAGTTTATTGTATCTTTGAATAATATATTTGGGAGGTGGCAATGAAAAATTTTGTATTAAGTATAATATTTTGGGAAATATGTTTATTTTAATAAGATATAATCTGTCTGCTGTTGAAAAGATATATTTATTCCAATAACCAATTGTTTGTTCTATTTTGTCTAGTATTTTATTATAGTTAAATATTAGAGAATCTGTTAATTCATTGAGTAGATTTATTCCCAGATATAATAATTTACTTTCTGTTACTATATATTTGGAAAATCTTTTGTTTATATTATTTTTTTTTTTTACAATTACAGGGCATAATTTTAGTTTTGTTTTCATTAAATTTTAAGCCTGAAATATTTTGAAATTTATTCATGGAGTTAAATAGAGCATTCAAAGACTCATTTGCATCTGAGAGAGTTAATAGTATGTCATCAGCAAAGAGTTGGATTTTAAGGTTTAACATTTTATTAATACAAATGCCCTTTATGTTATTGTTTGATCTGATTTGATTTGCAAAGGGTTCTATGAGTAATGCAAATAACAATGGTGATAAAGGGCAACCTTGTTTAGTTCCCTTTTTTATTGTTATAGGGCCTGATCTATATGATCTCAGTTTAACATATGCAGTAGATTTTTCATATAGTATTTGGATAAGATTATTAAAATTAGAAGGAAAGTTATATTCTTTTAAAACTAGTGAAAGAAAGTTCCAGTTAACCGAATCAAAAGCTTTATTAATATCTAATGAGATTACATTTAAATTTAGGACTTTATGTTTGCTATAATCTATTAATGTTAGTATTCTTTTAATATTATCTGAAGTATTTCTTCCTTTAATAAAACCTGTTTGATCTTTGTGAATTAAGAAAGGAAGAAAGTGTTTGATCCTATCTGCGTATATAGCCATAAACATCTTGTAGTCTATATTGAGTAATGATATTGGCCTATATGAGGAACACTGTTTCTCATCTTTATCTGGTTTGATAATTGGGGATATCAATGAATATTTCCAAGAGGGTGGTATATTCAAATCTTTATTGGCTATATCATATACTTTTAATAATAAAGATATGGCTTGATTGGGTATTAATTTATACATTTCTGGTAGCATATTGTCTGGGCCAGGTGCTTTATTTGTCTTGAGCTTTTTAATTTGTGATTTTAATTCTGTCATATTGATTGGTTTGTTTATAATGTCTATTTGTTCTTGTGTTAATTTAATATGAATATTGTTTTCTAAGTATTTTTTATATCCTTAGTAGGTGTATCTTGAGTATTTATGGAATTATCAATGTTAAATTGGAGTCTGAATGCTTCTAAAATATCATTTAGTTCCGTAACTCTTTTGTTAGTATTGGGAATAAATATTTATTTTATTTGCTTAGATTTAATTATTTTTTGTTCTATTAGTTAAGTATCTCAGGTGTGCTGAATTAGTAGAGTATGAGTTTATTTTATCTTTTCTAAGTTAATCATAATCTTATGGTGTAGCAATTCTGTATACTTCTTATTGATTTGTGTAAGTTCTTGAACTTGAGTAGCATTACCCTTTTGTATTTCCAGTTTCAATTTATCTGCTTTGTTTTGTAAGTCTAGCATATCTTTATTCCATAACTTCCTTTTATTTATGTACCAGGATAATATCTTCCCATATGTAACTGCTTTTAATGAATCCCAGACATATATTTCTGAAATATCTTCTGTGTAATTTATTTCTAGAAAGTTTTTGATTGTTTCTTCATAAAATTCTTTGAAATCTCTCAATTTTGTGATGTAGGAAGGTATCCTAGTAATGGGATTTGAATAAAATGGTGTAAGCTCTATCTCAAAGACTATGGCATTATGATCAGATAAAGGACAATTTATGATTTTGACTTTGTCAATTTTTGTTATTAGGTCATTGGCAACATATATTCTATCAATTCTAGAGTTAGTTTTATATCTGTGAGAATAAAATGTGAAGATTAGCGAGTCTGGTTCTGCAAATTCATTTATATTTTTTAAATACAATGTATCTATAAATTTTGATAGTGCTTTAGAGATGGGTTGTTTTCTTCTTTTGGATTTAGAATCTGTATCTTTTTCATTCATTATACAGTTGAAGTCTCCTGCCAATATCAGGCTACCCTTAGTTAAATGAATTATCTCTTCAAAATGCTGTTTAACTGTTTTTAATCCTAGTCCTGGGATCCAAATATAGATTTACTAACGTATAGATTCTCTTATTTAACTCTATTGAAACTAGACAAAACATACCTGATGTATCTTGATGAGTAGTAATTATTTTAGGTGTTATAGTTGAGTTGCGAAGTAGTATAGCTACTCCTCTTTTTTGTTTTGTATTGAGAGTTTATTAGTACTGTGTAATTATTAATATTTAAGTTGTTTATATCTCTATCTAATAAGTGTGTTTCTTGTAAAAAGACTACTTGTGGTTTATGTAAGTTTATGTACTTGAATAGGCTTCTCCTTTTATTACTATTATTTAGACCATTAACATTTATGGATAAACATTTCATTTCCTAGTTTTGAGTTTGTTTTATGTGTGAGTTTATGTAAATATTGTTTATTCTTAGTTCCATCTTGGATACGGAATTCAAAAAGTTTTTCTTGTATGATTTTTGCATGTTTCTGAGTGACACCAAAGTGATAGAATAAAAAAAAAAACAAAGAACTTCCAAACTTGTAATTCTTAACCTTAAAAACATTCCCTATTGCTATGAGGTAATATACCTCTTCGTTTGGTTAGTGAATCTAACCAAACAAACTTTCTACCCTCACAAATAATATTTGGATCAGTTTCTCTTATCCTCTTAGTTTTAAATAAAGATAATTGAATAATATATTAAGATAATCTAATCAGCTAAAATATATACATATATTCTTTACTCATCTTATTGTAATTCAATAATACTTACTTCTAAGCAGGTTTCAAAAGGTACAAATATTTAGATTAAGGTAGTATCATTTCAAAATAATTTAGGGTATTAATAAACATCATGTTAAAATCTATAACTGTATGTTTCATACATCTGTTGAAAACTATTTACTGACATTACTGTATAATACAGTACCATTGTTGTGCAATTGTTTTAGACTACTCAAGTCCGAAACCAGTGTTTAAATTAATATTTGCAAAGTCATATTGGAATAAAAACATGAATAGTTCTGAAACCACATCATATTTCATGTTTAACATAAA
Organism: Protopterus annectens; assembly: GCF_019279795.1. Classification (NCBI taxonomy): domain Eukaryota; kingdom Metazoa; phylum Chordata; order Ceratodontiformes; family Protopteridae; genus Protopterus; species Protopterus annectens. The sequence continues at coordinate 1,162,027,128 of NC_056727.1, read as the reverse complement.
CTGAAATGCGATACAATGTATAAGTATATTAATATTTCTTTAGTAGACATTAAATATGTTCCTCTGATTGCATTTTTCAGCTTTTCAATGACAATTCCCATGGCTGGAGACAACAAGATCACAATTTAGACAGCTCCCTTATCCAAGAGACCACTCATAATGTTGTTACCTGATTGAGTGTCTTGTTGCCAACACTTCCATCAACCCTCAGAGGGACCCTGCACAATGAAAACTGACACAGTACAGAGGTAAAACTGCAGCGCACTTGACCACACCCTCAAAGCAAACATCTATGTATATCACACATCAACTCCCACAGCTTAGACTGACACCCAACCAGTGAGTCTATCTGCTGACAACAAGTGCTGGAGATACAATCCTGACCTACTCAACACCAGTAATTCAATCCTATGACTGAACAAAAGTATACTGGAGAACACATCAAAACAATGGAAGCTGCCAAGATTCAAACCACCATGTACGAAAATATTACAGGCCAAAATTCCCAACCCATTTTGCAGCAAAGAGACAAAACATATTCAAACCATGGGGTAACACCTTTACCACGTCAAAAAGGTGTCCAAGAAGCTTGTTTTTCCTCCAACATCGGAGGACAGCCACGATGATCCATGCACTGCAAGAGTACCATTTTATCCTGGCAATTGCTTCACGACTGTATATAGAAACATTTAATCCAAATCATTAACTGGCACCACAACAATATTTCTCAGAAAAGCTGTTTTACAGCCAATGACCAGACAGAACGCATCATTGAGAGGATACATTTATCAAATGTCAAGTGCCCCAGCCATAATACAAGTGTCTCCTCAAATCAATCCCCAACGAATCTACTGCCCACCAAACTTACAGACCAATACTGGCATCCTTTCATGCAGTCACATTGAAACACAAAAATACAGGTCCGCTGATCAGGAACAACCAGGCTCTCAACTGCCAGACAACACACCCGTCTGCAGAAAGGTCCAAGAATCATAGTTGCATTGTCAAGCATCCTTGTCCACACTAACAGTAACAAGATATACCCGCATACACTAGTATTGTGTCATTCTTGATAATGTAAAAAGCCAGGCAATATTATAAGAAGGGTGAAGCCACAGCCAGGCAACATAACAGGAAGAGCACAGCCGCAGTCACCATTCAGATGAGCAAATGGGAACAGCATGAGCCATCTAAGGATGGATAGCCCGTTGAGTACCTGCCACAATGCATGCCCATAATGCATGGCAACCCAGTAACAAATTAGGGTGTGGGCTAAGCCTCTCCCCCTTCCACTAAAATCAGATCCAACACAATATGTGTGTAGAACACAGATGCTTCGACAAAGCCCAAAGCCACATGGGATATAAACATTGTATAATTGACACACGGGTCAAATCCACTGTTGTTATGTTACTCATTATAGTTGCCTATACAATCATTGCTTCCACTTTCTCCATCTAGTATACCATACCGCCATCTAAATGTTTGATTTGCCAAATGCACATCCAACCTTCTTGTTGCATCCCACCTGCCCACCCGAGGGCATACCTTGGCAGCAGGACATCAGTAGTATTCTGCAGGAGCACCAGCGTGGGAAATGGCAACCTTCCCAAAACAAACCTGTCAGTTGCTTGACATTTACTAGTTTCTTTAGAGAATTTGTAAAACAGCAGTGATTTTATTTGCTGATGATTAATTTCTGCTTTTTAAACTCTGCTGTATAAAACATAGTAAGGGATAGCTAAAATGTCTGGAAATCTAAACTGATAGAAAGACAAGCAGATATATGTCCTTATCTATCAAGGTGCTAGAAGACATCAGTAGCCATAAACTGAAAGTGCTTCAAAAATAAATATCTGTGTATATTTATATGAACCTTTTATATTATTTATGTTTCCTTAGAAGGAATTTAGGTTTCTGTATCTTTAAATGTGAACCTAGCTTTTTTTCTGACTAGACGTCAATTAGAAAGAGTCAGGGGATGGCGTACACAAGTAAATGCGACAAGCAATAAGTAACTCAAGTTTCTGGTGATGTTTGTGGCTGTTAAATTGTCTCGAGAACCAAGCGGGGAAAAGGTATGTGTTTTTTCTTTTTTCTTTTCCCTCCTCTTATTTGGTGACAAACTCATGTAGTGTGCATGCAAACACTCTAGTTTGCAGAGTAGTGTTCACAACTGTCAAACTTTGCATTTTAAACATGCTATGCCTTATTTCTCTACAAAAGAAAAGACAACAGGATATCTAAGCTAGTCACAAGCATCTTTCAACTCCGGATGTCTGGAGCCACAACACACATGACTTATAGCCTCAAAATATCACTTAAAACATATTTTTTCACTGGACTATATCAGTATGTGCATATGGGTCAAAGGCAGAACATCTTTTAAGATTATTTAAAGTAGTCTTATGATACATCCTAACTGAAATACTTCATTTCAAAAGCAACACATTTCTGCCCAGCATTAGCGTTTATCCAAACAGGGACACTTTTAACTTATAAAAAGTAATACTATCAGGGATGTAACTGATAATAAGTTATATAGCAGCCATTACTATACCTATTAAGCAATATAACCATATACTGATTAAAGTATTATAAGTTAATGAAGATTTTATAAAAAGAAGAGAAAAATAAAAACAACAAAACACAAAGAGAGAAAATAAACAAATAAATAAATAAATAAATAAACTATTTGGGAACATTATTATGCACTGATTACTCTGATTAAGAATATGAAAATAATAGATGGATAATAATGAAAAATAGAGTAATGTTTAAATTATGCTTAGTATATTGATGTGATTTGAGATACATGTATTTACATTTATGCTAATTTTGACATTTAAAATATAATTGAAAACAGTACCTGTTTTGGTGTAACTTGAAGACAGTAAGAACTTTTCTTTTGTTGTTAGTATTATTATTTAGATTTTTACAGAATATAACATATGTAAGATTATTTGTCCTTTAGTTTTTTTTCTTTTGCTCAACAGTTTTCCAATTATTTACTTCAGCATTTCTCTTGATTGTACTTATTGTCCAGTCCATAGATTCTTCATGTGTTAGGATGTTGTTGTTGGTAAGGTATTTTATTGCTGAATCTACTGTTTCAAAGATTTTTATTCCATTTGGTAGAAAAACTTTCAGTCTTGCTGGAAATAAAAGATGGACTTTCAGTTGCTTTTTCTTCAAGGTTTTTTTATTGGTAGAAATTCTTTTCTTTTGAAACCACCTTTGTAGAATAATCATTGTCAAATCTTATTAATGAATCATTGTATTTGATGGGAGAATTTGCCCAAGCATTTCTTAATATAAGATCTTTATCTTGTGTAGAAAAAAGTCTCACAATTATAGATCTCGGCTTGTACTTACCCGGAGAAGAAGCATTTCCAGAAGCTGCTAGTGATCTATGCCGTTCTATACCATATGAAAGAGCTTCAGGTATTTTTGTTACATCTGGTATCCAGGTGGTAAGAAAGTTTATCATATTGTCCCCTTCAGATTTTTCTGGTAGACCATATATTCTAATATTATTTCTTCTTGTTCGGTTTTCCATATCATCAAGCTTTTCTAGTAAATATGTATTCTGTTGAAGTAAGAATTCAGTTTGTTGTTCTTCTATTTGGACTCTAGTGTCAATGTCACTTAATGACTGTTCAATAAGTGATATCTGTCCTTTCTGCTGTGTAAACATTTCTTGAAGCTGTTCCAGTTGTTGTGAGCACTTTTCTTTAAAAGTATCTATTTTATTGTCCATCTTGTCGATTTTTATTGTAAGTTCCTGTATATTTGTAATGAGAGACTGCAGGTCTTTTTGAGAGAAGAGTCTTGTGCTGTATTCCTTAGATGACTCATGCTGTAAAGCTGATATTGGTGCTGATTTTCCAGTAATTAATTTGACAGGAATTATTCAAGTTCTGACAATAAATTTTTTCTTATAGATGCTCAGAGTTATTAGAAATAAGTTAGTAATAAAAATTTCTTCAAATTAAATATTATTTTGTAAAATTCCTGTCAGGAATTGTATTGAGGTAAGAGAGCTGAAATGAAGTGCAGCTATCAGTTCAGCATCCTAGCCACGCCCCTCTAGAAGGATTTCTTGACTGTTGTGGCAATGTGGTTATTGAAGGTGAGACCACTGTCCACCTGTGTCCCTAACCTATGTGGTAATTCACGGGTACATGTTTTTTCCCAAAGGGGATAACTATGCATTTCTTGGCATTGAGCTTGAGCCCATGGCTCTGGCACCAAGCATCTGTTTCTGTAAGGCCCTTTTGTAGAATATCCACATCATTTGGGGATTCAATAATGGCTTCCAGTTTGCAGTCATTTATGAACTTTGTTAGCCAGAGTCTCTTAGTGTTGGCCTGTACATCAGAGAAGTAGATTCCAAACAAGAGCGGTCCCAGGACTGAACCCTGAGGTACTCCACTTGTCACTTGTCTGGAGCTGGATTTGGAGTCGGCTACTTTTACAGTGTGGGTTCTGTCAGTAAGCCAGTTGGCAACCCACTGAGTGACATAGGGATTAATGCCCATCTTAGTAAGTTTATTTATGATTCCAGAGTGGGGGATGGTGTCGAAGGCCTTGTCGAGGTCCAGATAGGCTGTGTGGTCCACCTTACCCTTGTCCCCAGCTCTGGAGACTGATTCAAATAAGTCAATCAGGTTCAGGAGACAAGATCATCCCTTCATGAATCCAAACTGCATGAGGTCCAGTATTTGAAGGTTGCCAATGTCTTTGTTTATAAGTTCAATGATAATAAGTTCCATGACCTTGCAGATCAGGCTGATGGGCTGGTAGTTCCTGGGATCCAAGGTGGATCCCCTCTGGTGGAGTGGGATAACTGTAGCTGTGTGACACTCAGTGGGCATGAAGCCTGAGGTGAGGCTATGATTAAACATGACACTTAGGTGAGGTGCCAGTTCATTTTGTAGTTCATGTAATACACAGCCTGGGATGTCGTCTGGTCCCATGGATGCTGTATTCTTAGCTTTGGAGAGTATGTTTTGTTACCTGTGTGGCCGTTATTACCAGAATTTGGCAATCTTTCAGTATTGAGGTGGGACCTTTAGGGGGTGAGAAGGGGGTGGAGTTTGCACTGAATTGATCTGCCAGGATATTGTCAATATCCTTGGGATCAGTATATTAAATGCCATTCTGTTGCAGCTCAGAGCAGATCTGAGCATTGCCATTTAGATTCTTGACATATCTATAGAATGCCTTGTGGTTGTCTTTGGAATCTTTGGCAATTTTATTTTCGTAACTACCTTTGGAGGATTTTATGAGGGATCTCAGCTTCTTACTGAGGCTGGTAAGGGAGTTTTTTGCATCCTGGGATTTTCCACTCTTCTGCAACAGTTTCTTCCTTTTGTTGTAAAGTTTGTTTATGGCAAGGGATCACCAGATTGGCTTCCTTTATTTGGAGGAGAGTGTCTTGGTTCTATTAGGGATGGCATGATTCATGCACGAGTGGATGTGCTCGTACAATCCCTTAGTATAGGCTTCAGCAGTCGAACTTTCAGTTGCCATCTGCATGGGTGTCATGAAGTTTGTCACTTCTGACTCGAGTAGCATGAAGTTGGCTTTGGAGAAGATTTTACAGAGGTTTCCTTACTGGGGGGTGGGAGTGGGATGTGGATGTCAAGGGTGATTAGCTTATGGTCAGACCTGACCAACGACAGGGTGCTGTAAAAGCCCAAAAAGAAGGTTGGATATTGCAATGTAGGCATGGAAATGGCCAAAACTATGCCCAGTGAGTCCAAAAAGCAATTAAAATCATTATAAAATATTATTATTTTTTTAAATACATGCATTACATTTGTGTGGCATGCAGCAACACACAAACATGCCATTATGCAAAAAAAAAAATCAAAATGTTGAAAAACTGAAAATAAGATATTTGCAAAAATAATGCATTATAGTGTCCTGCATGCAGAGTGTTCAATGGCAGGTTTCAGTGGTTCTAAGGAGGCAGGTCCTGGAGCAGTGAAGCATCCAGAGAATATGCAAGGATCTGTATGCAAATGAACTAGGGTTACTGAATAGCAAACATGGGCCACTGTGTCTGCAGATAAAACCAGTGTAGTGCCAGAACTGTGTTGGTGTTAGTACAACAGGCAGCTGACATCAACAGGGGGTGTGTCACTCTGTGTTTAAGTGGACTGGAGCTCAGTGGTGTCTGTTTGCTCTCAACTAAGAACAACTAAGCAGGGGTGTGTATCCAGTGCTGCTAAGCTGTGTTTAGCCCCACAGTGTGTGTTTTAGCTTGTGTAAGCTAAGCTGAGCATGCCCATGCATGGGGGTGTGTCTATACCGCTGAGCACTGTTTATACTAGTGCCGTGGGTTTGCATGCTGTGTCCCAGTGCTTAGCAGTGAAAGAAATTTAAAAAAATATATAAGGAAATTGCCTGGGAAAGCCAATCAAGTATAAATGACTGATAAGTCCTGTTCCACTGACAGTGACCATTCAAAACCTTCAATGATAGACCGGGCAGGTGGAATGCATCATAGTCAGATAATTATACAGGCTGCATCTGCAGCACACCACTCTAAAGTATGCATACACCCTGCAATCTGAATTTTCCCACATACTCTGCACCATTGGAGTACACACTTGGGAATTTTAACTGACAGAATGCTAGGGGCTGCTGCTGCTCTGCTACATCTGTATGTGCTAGAGGCTGAGGTCAGTGCTGGTGCTGATGCTGACAATAGGCCTAGACTGAGAAGGAGAAGAGTGTTCAGGCCCAGGGTAACTTTCCACGAGCTACATGAGTTGGAGATAGTAGAGCACTACAGGGTGGGCAGGGATATACTACAAGAACTCACCGAGCTTTGCCACCCTCAACTCAGACCCAGAGCCAACAGAGGGGAACCCATCCCAGTGGAAACAAAGGTATATGTAGCCCTAAGATTACTAGCTACAGGTACTTTTCAAAGACTTACTGGGGACATGAAGGGGGTCTCACAGACATCTGCATCAAGGGTACTCCGCCAGTTCCTGGGTGCCATGCAAACACATGTCAATGAGCACATATATTTACCCCACACCCCTGAGGAGAGGGCCAGCAATATGCATCTCTTCCACTGTGTAGCATACTACCCTGAGGTACTGGGTGCCCTAGATTGCACTCATGTGCAGATCAAAGCACCACCTGGAGAGGAAGGTAGAGTCTACATCAACTGCAAGGAGTATCACTCCATCAGCTGTGGTCATACGCAATGCCCAGGGCATTATCATGAATGTGTGTGTTGGCAGCCCTGGCAGTTATCACGATTCCCACATCTGGCATAAATCATAGCTGAACCAAATGTTTGCCAGGGGGGACATCCCATATGGCCAGCTACCGGGGGATGCTGGCTACACGCTGGAACAGTGGATGATGACACCCGTCAGAAATGCACACACACCTACCAAAGCATGCCATAATGAGGTACACACACAAACTAGGAACATCATAGAGCATGTGTTTGAGCAGCTCAAGTCACGGTTCCACTGCCTCGATATATGTGGTGGAGCCCTGCAGTACTCTCTAGCCACATGTGCACACATGTTCACAGTATGTGCAGTGTTACACGATATAATCCTGTGGAACAGCTACAGCAGGAACATCACAGGGAAGGGACACACAGCCCCCCCACCAGTGACAAGGTCCCTGCAGTCACAGGCGGACTCAAAGGAACCTCCTGAGCCTGTCCCTGTAGGAAGATTAGGCATGCCCAGTATGCCCTGGCATTGGTAAAGAAGCAACGCATTGCA
>NC_056727.1:1161991862-1162014362 GCF_019279795.1 Protopterus annectens | reverse complement strand
CGGTATCAGACAGGTTGCTCAGAGGTGGGCTGTGTCATGCCTACAAGACAATGTTGGACCCTGCCCTACAACAGCTGCCCCATATCCGGAAATGTATCTCCTTGTACATTACCTGCACAACAGGCCTGAATCTGATATGTGACAGCAGCACAACCTGCTTGAGAGACAGGTTTGTCTTCCAGAGGCTGCACCATCTCTGGAATAGACTCCCCATACATGTCACACAGAGCACCACACTGACCCTTTTCAAGCGCAACTGTGATGAGTGGATGGGAAACCAGAAATTTGTCCCAGGGGTCCCATTTGTGTCCCTCATTGACAGGGGCAACAGGTGTCAACTGATGTTTCTTTCTAGGATAAATTAATGGTTAGGCTTGTAAGGGCCCCTGTGACAGGTGGTGGATGGACAGCAGTCCTCCTTCAAGCACCCCTCTCAATCTGACTGTGTAGGACCTCTCCAAGATCTCTGGCTATGGCTAGTCTCTACATTCACAGATACCATAGTCCTCACACTGTCCTGTTCGATGCCACCACCCTCTGACTGTCCAATATCTGTGGCCACAGGGGACTGGGTATATGTGGGCATACTGACTGTGAGCCAGGACATTGTGGGAGGAAGTGGGAGGTCAACCCATGGGACAGATTCAGCCACCAACAATCTCACCTTTGCCTCACTATGGCCAACATCATCATCAGAGTCCAATGAGACACTGACGTCAGGTGGTGAGGGGGACACACTCAGTCCCATGATCACCTGTGAGGAGGAAGACAGCATGACTACATTAATACCTGCACTATTATGTCTGCTGATCCACACACACACACACACACACACACACACACACACATATATATATATATATATATATACAGGTGAGGTGCCACAACTGCATTATACATACCATACCGTATTACTGATCCCATGCCCAACACACAAGCATACCACAACAGACATGACATGCCCTAAACAACATGCAGTGCAGCTATGTCCAGTTAATGTTGCCAGTACTATACACCTGTGAGATAAAAAACATGTCAGTGCATGTGATGGACCTTTACCTAAAACGCAGTGCACCCGTTTCCACCATAATATTGCTAGCCTTTATAGCAGACTGCCTAGACCTACACAAAAATATGTGCAAATATGTTACAGCTCCTGCAAATATGCTATTGTGATTACCAGTTCAATGCACTGCAGTGACTCCCTCCACAACTGAACTTACAAGTATGGTACTATGGCTAAGCTTAACAGTTGTGTCCATGGCAAACTGGCAGCCCTTAACAGTCCTAGGGTATAGATGAGACATAACAAAGCAGTTTTACACTCACCAGCTACAGGATGTTGGACTCCGTCCACACCAGATATGCCTATGGAATTGTGGGGGATTTATATTGTCAACAAACACAAATGTGGCATTGGTACAGGATACTATGTGCATATATCAACATGTACAGTACAAACTGTGATGGTGCCCACATTGCTGACATTCTGAGTATGTGTGCACATGTGTTAATTATAACTCCCCACTGAAGATTGACCTGACATTCATTTACTGGTATGCAGAGGATGCCACTTTGACTGCCACAGTATTAAATTGATGACCACAGGAGACCTACCTGGACATGTCTGTGCTGTGGAAGCTGTGCCACCCACCTCCATGACATATAGTGTGATGGATGTTTGCGAGCTGGTGGCTGACCCCAGGTTTGCCAAGGACTCTTCTGTGGCTGAGACTGGTTGTTGTGTAGCAGGCCCTTCACCGGTGCCAGTTCCTGACTACAGCTGCGACCCTTTGCTGTGCAGTATTTATCATGTATGTATGTGGCTATCAGCAACATAGTGGCAATAAATCATGCATTTTTCTCATCATCTTGCTGTTTCCTGCTACTTACTGCATGTTCTCTAAGGTGTTCAACTGCATCTTTTCTGTTGCACCTATTAATGCTTGTTTATAGCCCATCTACATTGTATGCGGCAGTGTTGGCCTCCTACGTTTGTTTTATGCACCTAGGCTGTAGGCCCACCCCTTAGGTCTACCTGGCCTTCTTCCCTCAGATTCTGACACATATGGCTGGACAATGTCCTACAGTTTCCCCTGCCAGTTTGGTTGATATGGGCATCCTGACACAGTGTAGCAACTGCCTCATGTACACAGATAACCATCTACAAACACCACCAAGGAACACAATTTGTGAGAGATGCAATGACATTAGGAACCTACAGTCATTGCTCTCTCCCTCTCAAGCCAGCATATCTGCCACCAAGCAGATTGTTAACACAATCAGTAGAACTCACACACCATCCACTCATACACAACACACACCCACATATGCGGAGGCCCTCAACATACACATCACCAAACAAAGGAGACCTCTGAGGCAACAACACAAGCAAACTCCACAGCCCTCCACACCACATACCACACATAGCCACACACATGTGTCCCTCAGCCACTACATGGTCTGTGACATCAACAAGACTTATTTGCAGGTTAGATGTGTATCCCAGACACTCACCCAGCTGTGGAATGGACACCATGTCAACATTAGGCAGAGTACCTCTTTACCTGCTTTTACGTGAAACCTGGATAACTGGATGGTAAACAGGACATACACCCTTGGGATTCCACCTGTGTCCCTGTTGGACTGGGGCATTGGGTGCTGACTTGCATAAACATGGGCTAAACTGTGGGCTAGGCTTATGAGGTCCTCAAGGCCAATAGCCTAGTAACCTCCTATGATCCTAGGTATACCTGTTATGGCACTGTATGCTGTGATGGACTATGCTGTTATGTATCCACACCCATCACTGCCATCTACTGTAGTGTGTTCCCTATGGGTGACATCCCAGTACAATGGTATACAACCAGCATCTGACAAATAGGTGAGTGGTACTACAAGTGTATGGGGACAATCCAGCAACATCTGTGTGACCCAATGACAGACAGCACTGCAAACGTGCTGTAGGGTATCTTCCTTGTAGGTGCCCAACATCCAAACATCCACAGTACACAGATGTTTGCTGAATGTGTACATGTGCCAGATATATGTGGACCCCCTGCCAGACAAATGTGGATGTCTGACAGACAGTTGGGCAATACATAATAATTGTTCCCAGACTGTGAGGAATCTGGCTGTCGCATGCCAGACCCCTCAGAAAACAGTTATGGTACATTAATATCTTGTAATGTATTCATTTCCTTATGTTGTATGCTCCATATGTACACTCTGTCGCTGAGGCTGAGCCTGTGTCCCTCCACTACTACTGGCTATAACCTGCTGTCCTGCTGTAGGGGTTACACAGGTATGCTATGCATATGTCTCAAGCAATGAGATACTGGTGTGGAGTACACAGTGACCTAGCCAGAGTATATCAGGAAGAGTCTGGGACACCCGCACAATGTTTGAAGTATGCCTGTGTGAGATTCTCAGACTGAGAGGAGCTGACTGACAGTACATCATGTGATATGCCAGCTGTATCCACCAGTACTTACTGTCACTATTGTCTAAAACATAATCCAGTAGCATTTGTATATGAGCTGAACGTTGTTAGAAGAACTCAGAGGGCCAGAGCTGTGATCTATATCACAGTAGATAGAGCCATAATGGAAGCCTGTAGGTGCTGGACAGCCGACTAACAGCAACATGTCATTCCAAGATATGTACTACAGACCTACTTTTGCAATCCCTATTTCCCATAACTGCATCCTCCCATCTGCATCCCATTACATGGGGGCTTCTATTACATACCTGGTATAGTGCTGTCCTCCTTTATGTGCAGAAATCTTGTAGTATAATTCTTATGTTCTAACAGTCTGTTTTTGTAAAGAAAGTCATAGACCTGTTTGCCATAGGTGGCAGCTTGCCTTTTGTAGGTAATTCTCATGAACAGGTGATTGCCTGTGCACCAACATGTGGCTCATACTTGCTAATTGCATCCAGAGCAACTGGATTGCATTTTCATTAGCCAATGGTATGGCACCACAATGCTATATTTAAAGCTTTCATGTAGGTCTTGGCCCTTTTCCTGGCCTGTGAGATGTACATTATTGAGGTGTGGGGACTACAGCATCACAGAGGTTAGTTAAAAATACTGTCCACTGTCCGGATTTATGTGATATGTCCACAATTTTGCATGCTATGTTTGGCCATTGTGAACAGACTTTCTGATTATGTGGCAAATTACTCTTTAACAATGTGGGTTGAGGTCAGTAAGGAGACAGACAGATGTGAGTGTCATCCATCATTTGCATCAGAATATGCATGCTGCTGCAGTATCTGCTGGTCTATCAGCTGTGTATGTTTGTAGGGGAAGACTGTGACACATGTCCCTGTCACTTGACCACCCCCCCACCCCTTTATGCATGGGTGTTGTGTGGATCCCTGTTCTAGGTGGTTGGGGGGTATGTCAGGTTTGTAGCAAGAAGCTGAACATACTACCACATATGTTGCAGGCTGCAGCTGCTACATTCTGGCCAGGAGTCATACTGGGGATTGTGAACACATTTGGGGACAGCAAGCTGTATATGCCAGTGAGGGAGCAATGTCAGCTCTGTTGCCACAGCATAGCAAGGGTTAGCATACCCATAACAGTCCAGGTGAGGCATGTGCCTCAGGTACATATGTTATGTAATAGTGCCATCCAGAGAGTGGTTGCTGACATTTAGGAAGCCTATACAAATTTGAGAAGTGTGCCCCAACCTACAGGCTTTTGATGTGCTAACATGGGTGGCAGTGACTGCAGAAGCAGCAGCTGGTTCTACTTAACATTGCACAGCTCAGTTATTTGTTGTATTGACAAGCATGTACTTGACATGCAACAGACTGGAATGGAAGCTAGGGCTGTGGGTGGCAAAATGTAAAGCATGCTAGGAAAGTAACAGATTGAGCTTCTGAGTCAATACTATAGCAGGTGTATTTGCAAGGCATATGTGCATGCATACAGTCTGTTTCACAGGATTGGCATGAACATGTGTGTTCAGATGGGTATGACATGAGACACTGAACTGTCTGTCATGATTTTCTAATCTCAGTCTGTACTGACTTGCCAATACTAGAGCACACAGAATAGGTTTTATGACAACCATGCCAAAAGTAGGTGGCATAACTGTGGACATTCTGCAACAATCTTTGCAGTTGTCAGCTCTACCTGATATCTTAGGTCTCACGTACATCCATCAACATTTATTTGGCCATGTACTAGTTTGGTGTCTGCATCACAGTCCAAAGTATGCTGTCATTTTCCCCATTATATGTACAAGAAGTGTGTCACTGGCACTCAGGATATGTCTATGGAAACACACCTTATAATTCAGAGCTGAGTGGCCTAGTGGGCAAATGCACTATGTTGCAGTTCACAGGGTCCTGGGTTTCAGACTTGGCAGGGGTGAATTTCTTGCTGATGTGCATCACTCATACTCAGGACATATTTTTTGAAACACCTGCTATTCTTCAGAGCTGAGTGGCCTAGTGGGTTAATGCACTATGCCCTCGTTGGCAAGGTCCTGGGTTCAAGACTTGGAAGGGATGATAATTGTGCTGATGTGCATAACAATGTCGGAATGACAGAAGGTATTTTAAGTGGGTTTGTGTGGATTTATGCAGCACTCTGCTTAAACCCATGCTATTTCCATAAAAAGAAAAAAGGGGTGATAGGAAAGTGGTGACATGAGGGCAAGCAGAGGGGAAAACAATGCGAAAGATGGGTAGGGATGTGCAGGACAGGTGTAGAAAAGGACCATAGCTCTCAATTTCCTGTACAGCAACTGTGCAGGTTGTAGAGAATTTGGAATTTGGAGCTTCATATCCCAGACAGAGGGGTGTGGGTGACATAACTGTGTTCATTAATTGCTGTAATGATTGATTGCGGGCAGTGTATGTGGGGGTGAAATGGAGAGCTATGTATGGGATGATATTTATTTTGTGGGACAGATACCCATTTTTCTAAGGATTTAAGGAGAGAGTGGAATGTTGGGGAAGGGATATAGGTATGTTTGGGGAGGTAAGTTGGGTGGGAGAAGTAGCATTTGCAAACAGACAAGACAGCATACAGGGGCGGTGTATGACACATGAGGAGGGTAAACACCTTGGATGGGGAGGGTGTTGTGGAATTGGATAGCCATGTGCCCCCATATGGCAGCAGCGAGATCGAGCACCCCACCCATGGGCAGTCACCACTGCTCCTTCACGACCCTGAAGGTGACTGTGCTGGGGGTGGGGTGCCGGGTCCAGCCTGCTCCACCAGGTTGGCCAGTCTGTCCTCAGTCCAGCACAGGTGATCATCAAACACACAGTGCACGATAGTGTGCACCACCCCTGCTAGCTGTCGCTGGGTGACTACTCCCTCTCTGTGCCTGCTCCCAGGGGGGGCAGGCCCTGACCCCTGAGGTGGCTCTTCCTGTAGGCAGTGCAGGATCATCAGAGGATGCAGCCCAGTTGGGTTCCAGACATGCTGGGACCTGGTGCTACAGCTGGCTGAGGTAGGGTAGGCTGATTGCCAGGAACCAGCTACCCAGTCAAGCTATGGTGTTGAGGTTTTTCACAGTGCATATGGTAGTAATGAACAGAACATTTAAATGTTAGTTAGCATGCCAGGATGCTGTAAATACTACACTAAAATAACATTGCATAGCATATGGAATACAACAATAAGTGGGATAACAGTCAGTGTTCTAACAACATGCCAGTAACAGTTACGGCATAAGGCCAACATCATAGGTAATTCAACAAGGTATGTTAATATGCAACCATTGTAATATATAACAATAATAAAACACAAAGCCCAACATAATGTTTTGAGAACAACATATGTTAAAAGTAAGCCATGCCAGATGTATAACAATAATAAATGATGATGCATATAAGGGGTGGTGGGAGAGAGAAAGACATTCCATTACTACCAGTGCTGGCTATATTGTTTGCAACAGGTACTGTGATATACTCTACAGGTCTGCCCTTACTTTATATACAAAAGTGCCTTATAACTTCTGTAGCACCTACATACCTTTCACGCTATCTGCATGGTACAGTATGGGCCACGATGTAACACCTACAGGTACATAACTACAGGGGACTATTACATGTCAGGGGAACATATATGAGTACCAAGGTGTAGTGTGGGCTGATGTAGTGTGACTGTACTATTGACATAAATCAAGTGCATGTTAAATCTGTGTCTAAGGGATCTGGCAACAGTGATCACAGTCCGTGACAGCGTGACACTTGAGAGACATGTATTGTGTATACTACAGAGATGTTACGCTTATCATGCCATCCTTGGCAGGCATGGGGTTAGACTATCAACAGATATTCACAGACACACCAGGCATACAGCTGTACCAAGATTAAACAGTTTTATTTGTTTTATTAACCTGTATTAGTATTGTACTTGTTGACTTTTTATAAACTGACCATGCTGAGCAATGCTGCTAACACTGGTACATTTGGTAGGAGATGTTTCTCTAATGCATAAGTTTATAAATGAAGACTCAGTTGGTCTCAATACTTTTTCCTCTCCTGCTGTCGTACACTGCCTGTGGCGTTGTTTCTCTATAACTCTGCCACTTCTCCCCAGCACTGGTTCTCTGTCTTTAACTTTATGCTAATCACACTTTTATGATATTTTCTCTTGAATTTTTATTGTGCAGGAATCCTGACGTCACCCCTACTGTTCTTATATAACTGTTTTCTTGTTTCATCTCCTTTTTCTAGACTAGCTTGGTGTTTCCATTATACACTTGAGGACCATAAATACATTTCCTGGGGCAGCAAAAATTTAAGTGCAATTTCAGGGAAATATATGCTAACTCCAAAACTGCTGTATCTTGGAGTATTCAGTCTGTTGTGAGGTACACAGTTGTTGGAGCTAATGTATGTAAGTAGTGGGAGTATAGGTGTGTGCGCAGTCCAAACATCAAAAGTGCAGGGGAGTTTGCACATCCAACAAAAAAAAAAAAAAAAAAAGAAACTTTCACATATAGCAACAAGTTTCTCTCTTCATTGCTATGTAAAGATCACACTTAACTTTTGCAGGGTTTTGGAACATGCACAGAAGAGTGTCAAAATTCTGAAAGGGTGTCAGTAACCTGCATCCCTTGGGCTGACCTGAGCTCTTCACTTTTGTTACACGCTTTTGTGCTTTAGCTACGTGATTGTTGCTTAAATACCTTTTTTTGTAAATCATTGCTTTGGTTAAAATGTATGCATGCATGAGTGTTGTTTACTGCATTTACAGGCAGTTGTACTTAATGATCCAGAAAGAAATATTTATGTATCATGTGACCTTAAAGGTACTTTGGTGCTTCTGTGCCATCTTACTCAACAGGCAGAAATACACAGTGAAATAAATAAGCAGAAGCATTTGTTCTTGGCGGATCTTGCAACATTACTGCCCTTTGCTGAAATTTACTCTATTTTCTTTGCCATTATGTCTTTCTACACTAGCTGTACTTTTCATAGGTTTCATTTTTGAAAGGCCTGTAAAACAAAAACAGGACAGCAGAGTTAATCCTGGCATGGTGCAATAGCACAGCAGTTAGTGCTGATGCTCCCAAAAGCAGGACATCAGTCTGCTTCACAGCTGGATTGCTTTCTGTGTGAACTCATGAGTGTCCTTCCTGTGTCAATGTGGGTTTTCATTGGGTGCTACAGTTTCTTCCCTCATATCAGAGGCATGCAGTTTGGTGAACTGTCATCCTTTTAATTGTCCACAGACATGTCTGCATCCTGTGATGGACTAGCATCCCTTTCAGGATTGTCTCTGCCTTAGACACACTGGTCACCAGTGCAAACTGTGCTATGCTATGATTCTGAATGGAATAAAGTGAGTATCATAAAACAAAAAAGTAATTGAATGAATCTATGATAGGAGTAATCTCAGCATACATTTATTATACATGCATAGATTTTCTGTTGCTTTGTATGTTAACAACAGTTGCTGTTCCTGCCATATAAATGTACTTAGAAAATTTGGTGTCCACAGTGAATATTTTTTTCTTTATCTTTTGATATTTAAGCAAATGTGTCATCAGCTGAATAAGTAATAGCACCATTAAACATTTACCCACTTAATGTTTCCATTTAGCAACATCTATAATACAATAGTCTCAAAAAGGAACACCTAGCTGAAAACTAATTATGCTGACTTTTTGCATTGCTGTTTACTAACCTTTATGCTTGCTATTCTAGATTTGTTTTTGTGCATCAAGTGCCCACATGATTATTGGCCCAATGAGAAAAGAGATACATGCCTTCTGAAACAGAGAGATTACCTTTCATTTGCAGATTTCTTGGGGAAAACTTTGGGTGGTATTGCAACATTCTGTGCAGCAGCAACTATTGTCATACTTGGGATATTTGTCAAGAATCATGATACACCTGTTGTCAAGGCAAACAACCGCACTCTCAGTTATCTCCTTCTTCTGGCACTTATTCCTTGCCTCCTTTGTTCATGGATATTTATTGGGAAACCAACCCTCATTACCTGCCTAGTCCGGCAAACAACTTTTGCAATTATCTTTGCTTTTTGTATTTCCTGTGTGCTGGCAAAAACTGTGATGGTGGTGATTGCTTTTAGAGCCACAGTTCCTAATAGCTACTTAAGAAAGTGGGTTGGTTCCAACGTGACTAATTCAGTTTTGTGCATATGTACAATGATTCAGTGCATCATATGTGGATCATGGTTAGTGATGTCTCCACCATTTCCAGTAGAAAATATGAACAACCCTTCAGCTACAATAATTATAGAATGCAATGAAGGATCCCAGATTGCCTTCTGGTGCATGTTGGGATACATGGGGTTTTTAGCTTCTGCAAGTTTTGTTGTTGCCTTTGCAAGCAGGAGGCTGCCTGATAGTTTTAATGAAGCAAAACTTATCACATTTAGCATGATTGTTTTTTTATGTGTCTGGCTTTCATTTATCCCAGCCTATCTAAGTACGAAGGATAAATACCTGGTTGCTGTAGAGGTATTTGCTATTTTATCTTCCAGCACCAGTATATTAACTTGTATTTTTCTTCCAAAATGTTACGTCATAGTGTTCAAGCCCCAAGTGAACACTAAAAAGTTCTTAATGAACAAGGAAACTAATATAAACTAAATGTATATACTTTAACTTAATTCATGACATATATTATGTAACAGAGGAATGGCTTTGCTTTCTTTGCTAGGAACTCACATGTCAGGATTTGAAACTAAATGTAAAAAACCTTTATGAAAGCATTATGTTTGTGTCTCGCTGTAAGCACTGTTAATAATCACATCTGTGAAGCATTACTACAGTACTGTACTGTAAGACTTTACATTATGACCAAGGCCTATACATAAATGTTTTGAAAATCTGGTACTGTATTTTACACTGACAGCTTATGCGAGTGTTTTCCAATGAGTTATCAGAAGTTACATTGTTAACAATGTTTATTGATGCCATAGTTGTTTTCTTATTTCTTTGTTAAGCCCACTTTGGAAAAATATTTCAGAATATCTTATATAGTCTAAAATATGCATATTTCTTCAATACACAGGCATGTAAATAACAATGAAGCATCATTTAGCACGTTGTCTTCGCAGGAACTCAGCAATGCTGCAGTCTAATTTTCATTAATTACATCTATAGCCTATTGATGAAATAAAGTTACAAACTTATACTACAAATGCATGTTTTTACTTTGAAATGTCCATATGTCTGGAACCAAAAGTGCAACTAAACAAGAATAAACAGTAAACGCCATCAGCAAAAATACAACCTTAGGGCGGAAGCATCCATTATGTTCTAAGCCTTCAATTGGATTTTATAAGTTACAACAAACTCAGTATGTGTTTATGTTGCTGACATTTTGTGAATGAAATACAATTGTATATCAGTATAATTGCATATATTATACAGAACACTATCTCTCCTTACTTATTTTTTACCTCTATGTCCAGTTTTATAGTTTTAATCCTAAGCCTATATTGAGATACTAATACTAAGCTGTTCAATTTCTTAACCATACTAGACATTTATGGGTACTAACTGAATAAGCTATGTGTACTAATCTACCAATTTCTTAAATGTTTACCATACCCATTTTATACATAATTTAAACATTGATCATATAGAAAAATAAACTCCTGTTAATATTACATCTTTAGATCATGGTCATTGAATTATATAGGCCATCTTGTTGTTGTTATAGCTTATAGTTTTATATTTTATCAGTCTATCCATTTAACAATAATATTAGTCCTCTAAATTATTGCTCATTGCAATAGTCAATATTCTCCATATTCAAGTTGCAGTTCAACATCATGATTCCAGAATCTTCTTTCTTCTATAACACAGCAATATCTGAGAAGCATCAAATCCTTTTCCTAAATCACCTTATGCTTCTGCATAAACAGTGCTTAGTTGAATCTTTTAAATGTTTTTAATGCTAGCATTCTTAAGCTACTAACTGAATAACATTCCTTAGGAATTTAATATTTTTGAATGTACTTACTCTATGCATTCCTATGTAATCCTAATAACTTTAAACCCAGATTTTAAATATGTTGGATACAATCATTCTTCAGCTTCTAAATAAAAAAAATCTTAGTAACCTCAATACTAAGCATTTTATTCCACCCACATTTTCTGTATAACAAGCATGTTGTATATATTATTTTTGTGAATTAATTCTTGAACTTTTAAGTGAATAACATTCCTAATAACAATAATATTGTTGCTGTGTAACCTTTGGGTTGTGCAGAACACTTGAAAAATACCCTAATCCACTTACAAAATGAATAAAACACAGGGATTGGAGACCAGTACTAAGATGAATAAAACTAATGTGAGCATATTACTAAGGCGTATGAAAATGTCCGCCATTGTTTACTGATTGTAGTACTCAATGACTTATTAGGGCCAAGCTCAAAACGTCCGGACAATGCCAGAAGGAACACTAGGTGACATCAGGGAGTCTTTCTATATGTTACTCTAATTCACTTTAAAAAAAGTTAATAGAGCAACAGATCTTGCATCTGGGTGCACTTCATGAACAATAAGAAGAAAGAATGAAACTAATGACTGATATTATTGAATAACTTAAATCATTCCTGATATATGAGGAACAGTGACACATTGAGGCTGTTCTATAAATGTTGGGACATGTAGGGGGTATGGCAGTGTATATGTGTATGGGGGGGGGGGGTGAATGAGGTGATTACCACAAGGACAGAAGAAGAGGTGCTATCACTTGACGTAATCACCAAGCAATGTGGGGGCATGCAGTTTAGCTGATAATGAGGCCTTTTCTCATTTCAGCTAATTTGTTTCTGAATCACATTAAAAGGCCTTCTTTGCAATCGAATTACAACTCTCAACCAGGCCTTCTTCTGAGTCATAGCCATGATTATTATTCAAAATAGGGGTCTTCACCCTTCCACATCCTCTGTAATTATATGTAATGGTTGCTCAGCTATCCATTTCATGCTGCATCTGACTATAACAAAACTATAACAAAACTGACTGAAACCCAAACTGAAAAAATAGGCAGTCAAAGTTGTACTTCAGCTCAAAAAGGACTTAATGAACAGTAGGGATTACAAATACATTTTTAGCATGCATAGTCTTAGACAGTACTAGGACACTGCAATCTGAAATGACTAGGCTAACGAAGCCCTTCATTCACCTGAGCCCTTATGTTTTATGACCTTTCATATCTGGTTACATCAGGTTTTAAATCTAATTCCCAGACTGCCCATTGCTTTTCACTGGATACCATTTGAGCTAACACTCCAGATGAGATTAAAACAAGTTACACTTCTGAACTCAGTAAGTGGTCATTGTCCCCATTTACCACATTAGTCTTTCAATCAATGTAAAACTTCCAGCTGCTATTAGCACTGCACTTTTCTATTCTTAAGACAAGTCCTCTTTCATTTCCAGTTTGGACTGAGAGACTGCAGTCTGAATTATTCAACATTAATACTCACTTTCACTGCATATCTACCAGTGTCCTTCACACTATTTAGGACTTCGGATGTCTCTTGCCATTTAGCAAACAAAATTATTTATGTGATCCTGGCTAACATCTGAGATTGCAGCATGTCAAAAAAATGGACTTATATTAGAAGTCACAGAAATCTACCAATATTCCATGGCATCACTGTTCTTATTGGTACTGCACAATATTTCCAGAATTACAACTATAATCACTAAAGCTACTTACTAAATTTATCAGGAATTATGTCTATTTATTCACCCTAGATAATACTGTTAAGAGTAGAGAAAGCTAGTAGTAACCCAGCTCTGTGGTCTCTTCATCTTACTCATTTTTTATTTGTTATAATACCTTCCCTATATGGCCAGTTGATCAGCTGAAATACTGCTTTTCTATACCTCATTTTTCTTCCTGTTTGTTCTTCTAATCCGAAATGACTATTCCCCTATTGTGTTCAAGAAAACATTGATCTTATCTATTCCATTTTCATGTGTTGCAAAATTTACACAAAACAAGTCTTTACAGCCCTCTTTGTATCCTCCCTTCTGGGAGCCTAGAGCATAGCTGGTGAACTTCTTCCAGCTTTCTTGACACTTTTCTCCTTTCTTTGTTGTCTCTTGCCTATATTTATGCAAATTTTCTTTCAGGTCGACTAGCTTCAGTCATTTGGATCATCTCACTACTTAAAATGTCCTAATTTTTCTGCCTTCAAATTATTGCCCTATCTCCAATAGTCGGGCATTAAGACACAGCTTGTATGATACCGCTTACTCAATTATGTTAAGATGTGTACTTAAGAGTTCACCTGATGATCCATTTGTGGTCAGTGTGTGCATCAATGACAATGACATTGTAGAAAGGTTAGAAGAAAAAGTTATGATTCACTACAGACAAAAATATATATGACAGGAATGACACAGTGATCAGGAGATAATGTACTTCAGCTGAAAAACACACAGAGGGGCACACGAGTCTGCTCATGCACGAGCACACACACACACACACACACACACACATGCACACACACACACACACACACACACACACACACACACACACACACACACACACACACACACACATGCGCACACACGCACACACACACACACACACACACACACACACACACACACACACACACACACACACACACACACACACACACACACGCAAGCACTTGCACATATAGGAGAATACAGTTTGGAAGTGACAAGGGTAACCCTCTCACAGTAGCTGAAGTGGGAAGATACCTGTCTATAATTTTAATGGATCATTTAACAACTAGAGGAAAAATAAAGGTAGTAAACAGTAAAAGATACCTTGGATGGCAACTGCTTAACCACTAAGTAGCAGACTGGGAAAAGCTTTTGACAGACTGTTTTTTGTATTTTCCAAATATAATCCTCCATCCCTTAAGTATGAATATCTGACCAGCTTATCATGTTTCTCAGCCTTGATGGAACATGGGAAACATTTCTTTTGTGTTTCCATTTAGTGGATGTGTGCAGTATCTTGTAAAAATATTTCCGGAATCAATGCAGTTTTGTTCTGATTAGTGATGCGGTGTCCAAGCTGGTGATATAGGCCACTGATAAGTATGGTAGGAGAAGATATGCCTGCCATCTTGCCTAAACATTATTTGCACACAGAAAAGCTGAAAAATTCTACTAACTAGCATTATAATATTATTGTAACCACTGAGGTAAAACCAAAAATCAGATTTGTGGATAAAATAAACTCCTAATCACACAGTTATTAGTCCTAAAATGTCAGTGTCTTGTAACAAACTAGAAAAACAAAAGCAGTATTTTGCAGTGAAGGAACTACCCCTGCACCTTCTACCCCAAAGCTATAATAGTATACTGTCTCTGAGATCATTCAACCTTGGAGGTAAGGGACACCTTATCTAGAAAGTGAAAGATCTCAGAATGACTATAGACAGAATGTGGAACTAAATGAGACTTGACTGAACAGTTCCACTCTCTGAATCTTAAACTAATGTGACTTGACCAAACTTTGTGCTCACGGAGGGCTCTGGTTTGTTTGTTGAAGTATCAGAACTAAATATGGACAATATGAATAACTGATGCAGAGGGAACATTGTGTTGTGGTTCCTTTAAGAGGCCAAAAAAAAACGTACCTTGTTTTATAAAGATGTATTATTCTGCTTTTGTTGAGTCAAATATAATCTGAAGGGTGAAAAGGCTATCTGATCAAGCAACTGATTTTCAGATTCATAACTTTTTCTGAAGAAAAACATTGCTGTCAAAAACTAGAATATCCATCTCAGCTGTGATGATAAAATATTAGGCCGCTGCTGTTCATGCACAAGAACTTTGTTTTTGCAACAAAAATTACCAGAGAGCACATTATCAAAGCTTAATTAAAATTTACAGCTTCCTTGCAATCTCTGCATGAGGAACAAGCTCTTTTTGAGCTGCCTAAATGGCAATGGCTTACATAATTCATCTTCAAAATCACTTCCATTACCCAAGATAGAAGCTCCAAAAATAAGTAAACACACTTCTGAGGGGTTCAGATTAACAAATGTAAATACTGGCAATGATTATTTTCAGGATTTAAAAGAGGACTCTTATTCAAGGAAAATACAACACCTCCCTTCATATACAAGGAGACCTATACTTATATACTCCATTTACTAATTTCTCATTTGACAAATGTCAATGTGACTCCTGAAGACACAAAAAAATCAAGGATAATGGTTTTAACTGAGGACTGGTACATCCTTTAAGATTCAAATATAAAAGGTTACAGCCATTATTCACTACATCTATGCCATTTTCCTTAACCACCTCTCCCTCATGAGGTAGAAAGACCCATAGCCACTCAACTAACAACATCTTGGGTAGTGCAATATGTACTGAAGTAAATGTAAACAACATTGTAACTAACATATAAAAATGTAAATTAGTAAATCAAAACTATATACATCATTCAGAAAACAATCAAAAGTGCCTGTAGCATAGAGTAAAGCACCGAGGTAGTTTTCCAAGCTGAATTTATTCCAAATACAACGAAACTTCACAAGTGATAAAAACACATAAACGCCTTTGCAATACAAGTGTTTTCGTCTCAGTAATCAGACTTCCTCAGATGACCAGTGTTACTTTCAATTAAGCCATTTATACATTAATTAAAAAATAATCAACCAATACAAATTGAGCATGAAATTTTAAAAAAGCCAATGACATTTCCACAAACCCAAATTTAATATACAACCTCATGAATATTGCACTTTTCCTTTTAAAAAACATTCTAAACATAAAATAAGACTCATAATACAATTAATTAAAATATTTTAAATATACAAATAAATAATTTCATTTATATTTGATGTGTGAAAAATAAATATATTATCATAGACGCATTAAATTGATTGTATACAGTATAAAAAAGGAAATATTGCTATCTACTGGCCAAAATTTTGATTGCAATCAAATTTTTTAAAGTTTTGCAGATCTTAGTTTCAAAAGTAATCATTCAGCCCAGGGACGTTTCCTGCATCCAGGGTAACTTGCCACCACAGTTCCCTGAATTCTATCCTCTCTTCCCATGGGTCCCCCATGTCATTCGTAATCTGTTCCAAAACAAGGAAAGATAATTCTGCTTTTATACAGGACTTAGTGTGTTTATACAAAGCACTAGTTTCCTTCTTTACTGTGATGTCATATTTGTGTTCGTAGATCCTTCTTCTTAACATTCTTTTGGTTTTCCCAACATAGAAGGATCTACATTCTGAACAGACAGCCAAATAGACTATTCCTTTAGTCTTACAATTATAATAATCTCCACTTTCTATCCATCTTTTTCTGTTCTCTAAATAGAATTTGCCCATGTTCATAATGTTCACACATTGAGAGCAGTGCCCACACTTGTATGTCCCTAATCTTCTTTTATTATGAGTGGGTTTATTACTCCTATACTCAAGTATGTTCTTAAGGCTCTGTGAATTCTTATAAACTACCCTGAAAGGGAGTTTAGGTAATTTATCCAGGTCTGAAAGTGCCACAAATCTATTCCACTCTTTATTGAATATTTTTTTAGTGGTGTCATTCAAGGCATTATACTCCAAAATTACTGCTTGTTTATAGGCAGTATTTTCATTATTTTTGATCTTCAATATTTCACTGCCATTAACTTGTTCTTTAAGTCCCTGAATGGAATTAAACCTAGCACTTCTTCCTTCTAAAACCTCCCCCTTAATTTTGTTTATAAATTCCAAGGGGCACCCTCTCTCTGTAAACATCTTTTCCAGCAAATCACATTCCATCCGTAAGTCAGTATCCAGGCTTGTCATACAACTCCCCCATACAAATTGACCCTTTACAATGTTTTTCTTACAGTGTGGGGGGGGTGTGCACTCCGATAATGGAGAAAAGAATTACAAAACGTAGATTTCCTGAAAATCTTAGTTTTAAACTTATTGTTCATTTTATACACCTCTACATCTAAATATTGTAGTTTTTCTTTAGACACTCTGTGTGTGAAATTCAGGAAATCGGTAGTACCTTTGATGTAATTCATAAATTCTACAAACTTTTCCTTACCTCCCATCCACAAAATAACTATGTCATCTAGGAACCTCCGATAGAGGTTCCAACAGGGGGTATATTCAGAGTTTAAGATATATTTTTCTTCCCATTTTGCCAATACTAAATTGGCATAGGTGGGGGCACATGCAGCCCCCATTGCCATTCCTTGAATTTGCTGGTAGAATTCCCTGTTGAAACAAATAAAATTATGCTTTAGTACCATATCCATTAAAGCCACACACAGTATTTTATCATTATGAGTTAACTCCTGGTCCTCAAAAACAATCTCCTCAAACATTTCCATGCTCGAGGAGTAAGGAATACAGGAAAATAGGTCAATAATATCTCTGCTTACAAATAGGAGATCTTCATGATAAAGTTCATCTGATATTTCCCTCAAGAGATCCCATGAATCTTTTAGAATGACTTCCTTTTTTACCCACAAATGCTTTCATTTTATATTAACATATTTAGCAAGTGGGTGAGTTTTTGACCCGTCAGCCTAGACTATGGGTCTGAAAGATGGGTCTCTCTCATTCATATGAGTCTTTGGGATCCCGAAAATTTTTGGTACCCTAGGTTTGTCAACTTTCAAGTAGGAAATAATTTTATAATCAATAAGTCCATCATACAACATATCATTTAAGCCTATATCAGTTTTATTATAGGCTATATTTACTTCGTTCTTAGATGCATTTGAATATTTACACATCTCTTAATATTAAATTCATCTTACCTTCGTATTCAATGTTATTCATAATTACCACCCCCCTCCCTTATCTGGTTTCATAACTCAAATGTTAAGGTTAGATTTCAAATCATTCAATAATTCATATTCTTTATTACTTAAATTAGATTTGTATTTAACCTTATTCTGTTCATTCCTAAGTTAATTTTTGATAATCTTCTCCAGATTTTTTAATTTTGGATGGAGGGGTGGATTGAAAATAGTTCTTCATCTTAAACCTTGTTCCGTGTCTGGATTACAAGGAAGAAGCTAAATGTGTCTAATGGAATGCAAGAATCATTGAACAATGCATCAAGTAACAGAAGGAAAATAAGGAGAGAACATCTAAATGCATTCATATAAACTTTTAAATAAACTGTCCCCCCCCCCTCAAAACGTGCTACAATTTTTAACAAAAGGAGACTTGTTCTACTACAGTTGAATAAGGAGTATAACTCAGAAAGCCAATACAACCTTACAACTCACTAACAGTAGCTTTGGAATCTTCTCTACTGCACCCCATGATATTTGCCAATCTTCAAGGAGGAAAACACTTCTAATTTTTGGCCCCTAGCCATCCTATC
The DNA here is from genome assembly GCF_019279795.1 of Protopterus annectens. Lineage (NCBI taxonomy): Eukaryota > Metazoa > Chordata > Ceratodontiformes > Protopteridae > Protopterus > Protopterus annectens. The sequence continues at coordinate 1,161,995,535 of NC_056727.1, read as the reverse complement.
TCCACTATCAAGAATCATGGAGAAATGTATTCAATCCCAAATGATGTCCTCTATGACCAAAAACAACCTACTAACCCTACACAACTTGGTTTCCATCCCGGGCATAGTACCATCACTGGCCTCCTCTCCTTTCTAGACTCCATAAACCTTGCTCGCGACTCTGGCAAAATAGTTTATACTCTGTTCCTTGACCTCTCCAAAGCCTTTGATACAATTTCTCACCCATTACTATTATCCCAACTCTCGTTTCACAACCCCCCCCCCCCTAAAATCACCTAGTTCACCAGCTACCTCTCTGAAAGACAGCAAGCTGTCAAATGGAAAAACTCACTCTCTTCCTTTCTACACATACCTTCCGGAGTTCCCCAGAGTTCCATCCTAGGTCCCCTCCTCTTTAACATCTTTATTAATAACTTCTGCCAGTCTCTCTCTCCAATGCCACACTAATTGAATATGCTGATGATTCAACCATTATTTGTACAGCAGACACCCCCTCCGACCTACTTCTCAAAACTCAGTTAGCCTTCTCTAATACCGAATCATGGATGCATAGTAATTACCTTGCCTTAAATGCCAATAAAACAAAGTTAATGATCTTCTCCCCATCCAAAAACACCAATATAGACAAAAACTCTTTTACAGTGACTGCTCAGAATAACAGTCCCATAGAAATAGTATCATATACCAAACTATTCGGTGTCATAATTGATGAAAATCTAAAATGTGACATCCATATCCAAACTAATATAAAAAAAAACTCACCAAAAACTAGGTCTCCTGTATAGACACAATCATTACCTTACCGCCTCCACCAGACACACCCTTACCTCTACTTACCTTCTTCCCTCTCTTATGTATGGTGCCCCCCCCCCCCCATTCATAATCTTCAGCTAGGCTTACAGGCTAATTTGGAAGCCTGTTACAGTAAATTCTCCAAATTTGCCACCAACTCCAGAAACTCATCACATCATTGTTTCTATTTCCACTCCCTGAAATGGCTTGAACTTCCTAACTACCTCAAACTCCTTAGATTTACTACTGCTCACAAGCTCATATTCATACCTTCTAGTTGTCCTTCTCTGTCCAGCTCTGTAACCCTCACATTCCCAACTGCTCTCTAGGATCAGAAAACCACAATCTTCTAAACATATATAAGCCTCGTCGACCCCCTGGCCACCTACTATTATCCTGGTCCCTAGCTAAACTCTGGAATTCTCTCCCTACCACTCTTCAAAATACTCAGAGACACTCAAACTGCAAAACTCTTCTCCAATCTCACCTCCTTTCAAAGTGGGAATGTTCCTGTACCCCTAACACATAAACTCTTTAACACCATCTCCCATGCACTATATACCTCAACCTTTTATCACTGCGCTCTCTTACCATTTGCCTCTACTTTCTCTCCTACCCTATACCTCATAAACTTCCCACAAACCCACTACCTTTCTCCATTATATACCAACTTTTACCTCTCTCACCTTACCTTCTTCTTCCTGTCCTCTCCTCATATTTCTAACTTACAAAAAAAGGCTTGCTTTTTTAAATCTGTACATAAATGTTTTACTTACATGTTTTTTCATCTGAAATGCCTGTACTTTTAATATGTTTAGACTACATGAATCTCACTTTTGTAAATCATTACCTAGGATTAGAAATGTTATGACTTTTCTTAACAAATTGTATATTATCTCTGTGCTTTTCACTGTTCTACTACTTTATTTACTTTTGTATAACTACTGTAAAGTTGTCTATATCGGCCACCACTGAAACAGGCTCTTCCAGGCCCAGTGGACTATCCCGGTCATCAAACTGTAATAAATAAATAAATAAAGCATTGGAATTATTTAGCAATCAGTCTTAAATATGAAATGCATGAACGATAATAAAAAAAATGTCTGAATGTTCCAAATCAAATAAATAAGTCCCTTCTTAATAGCACTTAAAGAGTGAGAACTGGGTACACTAAATATATTTTTATTTTACCATAATAAATAAATTAAATAAAATGGAAATGAAAGAAAATATATATGCAACCTGTCCTCAAACCCAGCCATCTAAATGGCATTTCAAACTGTTGTAAAATAAACAGTTTAACTTGTACTGCTGATATCAGCTAACAACTTCACCAAAATATCTTCCATGATAATGTAAGAGAAATGAAACAACAGAAGTCTGGGAGTGTTCATTGCATAAAGATCCAATATATAATTTTGATCATGGTGGAATCCTGCAACATTCCAGTCCATCCACACATTCTTCTCCTAATAAAGTAGACATAGCCTTTTCCTTCTTATTTTATCCTATAAATTTAATGTGATTATTTCTAGGCTGATTAACTGAATCATTTAACAAGTTTCTAGAGTCCTTGTCTCTACAGTGCAGACTGGTACTCAGTGATATCCCCTCATGCTTTGTGTACATAAGCACTGCATTTGAGCAAGTTTGTGCTTGATTTTGTATTGCGCACTGCTGAGCAGAGGTGGGCGCCATTGGTGGTAATAGACGCAAACACTATTGCCTACAAATTTTCCCTTAGTACTCTGCTGGTGCTCCATCGGTGAGTTCTCGTGATTGTTCCACTCTGACAGGTGATACATTCAGCAAAGCCCCTGAGGTACCAACACAGATCCTACCCACTAGCCCTTCATATTTTTTGTTCACTTCTTCTGTCCTCCATTTTACCTGGTCCTTCCTGTCCTCTCCTTGTTTTCTGACCACATCAATTTACCTACCATTACAGAGGAACAATTTCCGACAGTTTCTCCAGCCAGCCTGGTTGACATGGGCATCCTGAGGCAGTGTAGCAATTGCCTCATATGCACTGACTACCCACTTCTTCTAGTCCACACAAATTCATTATGTGAGAGATGCAGCTATATCAAGAACCTAGAATCCAGGCTCTCTCACTCACCAGTCAGTTCATCTGATACAAAGCAGGCTGCCAGCATGCACACCTCACCTCCTGCAGCTACCAAACCAAAAACACATAAACCTACATATGCGGAGATCCTTACCAGAAGCTTACCTAAACATCAGAGACCTCCCAAACACAAACACAAGCATGAGTCACATAATACATCATTTGCAGAACATAGTACACATGATATATCACATATCAGTGTCTCACCAGTCAAACCCCAAAACATAACACAAAAGCAAACATCTGAGTCATAATTTGCTCAGTTGTGAGACACACAGATGTCCCTCTCACAAAGATGGATAAGGAAAAAGTCATGGTCAGCTGTCTGTCATGTGCCAGTACCCATCACACATGCACTCAAGTCTCTCAACAACAGGCACTGTTATGACTATGTCATAGTCCATGTTGGTGTGAACAATTTGAGATGTACCTCACTGGACTATATGAAGAGAGACATGATTGAGCTCTCTGATTATGTGTCTGAGGCAAGTATGTCCCTATCCTTAAACAGAATTTTACCTTCACCTAGGATGATGCCTCAATACAAACCAAAATGTATTGACTTCAGCAATTGGCTTACTTTCTGGTGTGAGTCAAATGGGATCCAGTATCTGTCAGACTGGGATGACATGGTCGACAGACCTTGATGCTTTGCTAGAAATGGTCTTCATCTATCACCCCTGGGACTTTGGTTACTGTCTATGGCTCTTGTCACCACCATAGTGCCTTTTTTTTAGCCAATATCACAAGAAC
>NC_056727.1:1161929362-1161986862 GCF_019279795.1 Protopterus annectens | reverse complement strand
AGGGGGACTCTGGTGCCATATTTTGGTTGTCTGTTCTTCAGTTTGCATTTGAAAGTTGTTATCCCACAATTCCTTTGGAGTGGGTGGGGTTACATAATTATGTATGCAAATTAGATGGCAATCAGCATACAGATTTGTACCTATTTTTCATGGGCCTTGTCCAGATTTTTGATGCTTCCAGGTTGAGAGGTATGAACAAGGGTGACAGTCCTGCAAACTACCACATCAATAGCAATACCCTAAGCACACAGTCAGTGGTGTGAGATCTGGGCATACAGGTTTGACAGCAACCTTAACTTCGATCAACATGTCTCCAAAGTGGTAAGAAGGGAATTTTGTATTGCTCATCCCATAAGTAAAGGCATTACCTCCAGAAAAAAAGAGGTTATAACCCCCCTGAACTCTTTTCTCATCAGGCCAATAATAGAGCACAATGTTCCCTTTGGTATGTTCCTTTCCAGACACCTGCAGCAATTGAAGAGACCACAAAGGTTCCTTACAAAGAAAATTCAGGGCTTTCAAGATCTGTCTTATGTGAACAGACTGAAATCATTGTCACTTTACTCTATGTCATACAGACTGCTCAGAGGCAACCTGTACTGTGCATATAGAGCAATCTCTCACTCAGCTTTAATGGAAATGCTGCACATTCATAAGTCAAATGGCACATGGGTCACTCGCTCAAAGGACCTTAACTTGGTATGCGACATCAAAAGAACCTGCTGGAGAGACAGATTTGTCTCACAGAGGTTGCCCCACCTTTGGAAAAAGCTTTCTGTTTGTGTTAAACAAAGCCCCTTGTTGGCCCTATTTAAGCATAACTTGCACAATTGGATGGGTAACTGGAAATTCACCCCAGGGGTTGCAGTTGTGCCCCTCTTGGACAGGGGCAATAGGCACTGATTTTAGTGTCTGTTTGAACCAGACACCCTTGGGAACATGGGTTAAACTTGGCTAGGCTTGTAAGGGCCCTTGGGCTGTTTTCCTAGTAACCTCCTATGATCCTTTGATCCTATGTATATTAGATCATGGTGTTCGAGAGACACAGTATGTGTGTTTCACAGCCTCATAGAACTGCTCTCAGTAAATTGCATTAGCCTTAGCTAGCTAAGCAATTATAGTACATAGGGTGACTGTTTCAGAGAAACAGCTGCTGGACCATTGACCATGGAGAAACAGGGAATTCCTCAGCTGATGAAGGCATTCCATGAGTTGAGTGAGCTACAGGTGGCAGTGTGGGAATCTCTTTTCTGATGTTTTTGGCCATCTGCCTCTAGATGTCATCATGTACGTATAGAGAGTTATCCATTTACTACAGACTCTTTTACAGAAAACTCCTCAAACTATTGAATATTTTGGCCTATGTCTGCTCTCTGTAGAAAAATGCTTGTATCTCCTAAATGGCTTAAAATGTTTGATGGAAATATTAGAGAATGTTACTGATAACATTACTGACAAACAATTTGTAGATGTGGTGTGGTCTTTAAAGCTAAAGAAGTAGCTGCATCATGAAGTCTAATAATGTTATTTTTATGCTACAACATTTAATAATAATAAACACATGCAAGACACTATCAATTTCATTAAGTGTATATTCATTTGTTGCCTGAAGTCACATCAGTGTTATATATTTATATTTTTGATATATTCATATTTTTTACTCCAAAAGAAAACTGAAAACTATATTTTTTATTTTAACTAACTGTTTTGCAAATGTCGCAAGTTGTTAATTTCAGAATCTCATTTTAGCCTTATAATTTTTCCCTATATTCAGATGAAAAGGTCTCTCTTCTGCTTTAAGAAATCCATATGAAATTTTCAGGAGATTACACCTGGAATGTCAGCTTTATTCTATACATTGCAGGAATGACTGGCAATTAAGGGAAACAGATAGCGAAATCTCTCATGTATACATGTCTGGCAAATTAAATAAAATGTGTGCATTTCCTTTAACATGTAAACAAGAAAAAAGCTACTTTCTTCTGAAATATGGGCACTTTTGCTGCATTTCATAGAAACAAAAACAAATTATATGATTCAGATATATACTGAGTTCCTCTTCCTAATGCACCAGAAATATATTTGCTTGAGGTGAACCAAATGTCAAAAACAGAACACCCAAATGGCTATATAAGACTTCTGGTAGCTGCTAGCAATACACAATCATATTTATAAAATCTCCATGAGTCATTAGTCATCTTTCTTCCAGACTGTCAACACCTCCCTTGAGAAGGAACTTTTCCTTCACAAATAAAGGAGGCCTTAGTTACGTCTATTCTCAAAAAGGCTGGTTTGGATGCTAAAACAATAGGATAACTGTTGTTCTATTTGAAACCTCCTCATTCATTGGCAAAACACTTGAGAAAGTAGTGTATCTTTTGCTGGACCTTACTTGTGAGAATCTGTGGTCTCTAATAGTCCACATTTAGGGTGAGGCACATCATTGGAAGAGCTCGCACTAGAATTATTAGTGACTTACTACTAACAAGGGCTCAATGTCATTATTCAGTCCTGGCCTGGCTTGATCTCCTTTTGGCTTTTGATGTGAGGGGGTAGATCATTCTACTTTATTGGACCACTGGAGGACTACTGTGGTATCTCAAATGTCAGTCTTTCTGGATTTGACCACTAGACTGCTGAGTTCCCCATGGTTCAATTATTGGTCCATTACTTTTCATCATTTATCTGCTGCTACTGGGGAATGTTATAAATTTGAAAAGTATATATTTTTATTGTTATGCCGAAGAAGACATCCAGATTTTCCTCTCATTCCCCATGAGTCTGTGTCTGCCTTTAGACACTTGGCTCAAGACTTCTAATGCATCCATAATTGGATGGTCAGTAACTGTCTTAAACTCAGTATATCCATGACTGTTACTATGGCTGCTCATGCTAGTCTTAGGGATTCTTGAGCTGATATTGTCCACAGATATTTCTTATAGGGGCCACAAATCAGAAGTTGTTTCAAATGTCATACCAAAGGCATACATACATTCAATAGGCAATCTTATAAACATTCAAACAAAGGAAGATACCAGGAGATAGAGTTGTTAACACATTGTGATTTGTGACTGCCTGAGTACTTTTAAAATTAAACAAGTTGTTGACAAATTTGGACTTATATTAATTACTGATAAACTTTTTACAAATATGCTCCCTGAACAATGTAAGCTTATATACAGAAAAAGAAAAAAAATGAGACAACAGTTGGCTGCATCTGAAAATCCCCATATGTTCAGCAGTATATAAGGTTGATAAAGCAATAACTAATTTTTTTTGCCTTAGAAATTTTGCTCTACATGCTTCCATGTTTGTAAAATATTTTTTCACTAATGGACACTGGCAAAACATCTGTGATAAGGAAACCTATTATTGGGAGTACTGAATTTTTGATTCATTAAGTTATATATATATCAGTATTGCATTTTACATGGGACAGATATTATGCCAGTTCAGCCAAACTGTCTTTTTACATTTAAGTTGTTTGCATTGTTTGAGGAAAAGAAATACTTTACTTAAGCATATAGCAAGTAGTACATAAGAATGTAATTTTTGCATTCAATAATTTCAGGTTTTTTTTTTATAATAAGTATGACCAGGAATGGCTTTGGGACAGAAATGAACAAATATGGCCATTCGCATAGATGCATTGTATTCACCAGGGCTGAGTCCAATGTTCTAATTAGTTTATCCTTATAAAAATAATGCATTTAGCAAGTTAAATGCCACTGGTTTACAAATGTTGCCTTAAACATTTTATTTTGACTTCAGCTGTATAGTTCTTATGAGTGTTATGATTTAAGCCATATTCATTATTATCTTTTGCCTCCAAATTCAGTTGTTCTATTACAACTGTTGCTTGTAACAATACATACTGTCTGTAAAATCATATTCTTCATTATATAGTAGTTTTTCTATTATTATTGATCTACTGATGTTCCTTGTGCATTTTTCAAAGAAAGAATATTTTATATATATATATATATATATATATATATATATATATATATATATATATATATATATATATGTGTCACTATTTTGGTATACATGAGATCAATTGCCACAATATGGTTGACTCCCATTTTATGGACTGCTAGAATGCTGTGAAACAGCTTTATGATCCTCTGCAGGACTTTTCCATAATATCCCACAAAACATCATGTTCTACTGTATCAAATACCTTCTAATATTGCCTATCATATGTTTCCTTTTACTAATTATATCATCAGCAATTTTTCAAATTGCCAAAAATAACCCCTGGCATCTCTTCTCCTTTATACCATATATACTTTCTTCCATAATATCCTTAATCCTTCCTTCCTTTCTGCTCTGTATTATTCTCATAAAAAAATGTTTAACTTGTATTATTTAATGTGATAAGTTTCCATTTTTTTATTTCATTTTTTCATCTTTCTTTCATATACATTTTAATATCCCACTACATAACTCTTAATAAGCAAACACTTCTCTGAACCCTTCATTCAAAATACTCTTTTTGCCAGTCCATTTACTAATCCATACCATTTGGACCCGATACTATATCAACATTTACTTTCCTAGGTACTTCATCCAATTCACTAATAGTAATTTATTTTCTAATTCTTTCTTAACTAATTCTTGATTTTTTGTTTACTTTCCATTCTCTCTTATTTTCTTTCTTTTTAATCTTATATATATTTTCTACAAGGTACACTACAATACTCAATTTTTTTCTTGAGTTCTTTTTGCCTCTCCTTTTACATTTTCATTTCCCTCATTATACTAATATCCCCTTTTACTATTTTACAAATATGCAAACGCCTTGTTCATTCTCCCTTGTAAATAATATCTTTTTTGCTTTTTTTTATGTATAATAGTCATCTTTAAATTCTACAGTAAATATCTTTACATGTTTTCATACTTCACTTTCTCTTCCTTTTTTACATTATCCTGATGTTGAAAAAAAAACTTTTTATACTTATTTTTAAATTCAATCCACCATGTATACTAATGTTTATAAAAGTCCTTCATGTTTCTATGATCCCTCTATAACTGCAATGCTTCTCACTCTCCAAATGTATCCTATGTCTTGTTTATTCTTTTTATTCCCTTTCCTATTTTTATGTACTCCCTTTCTTACATTACCTCCATCCATATTTCTAGATGATCCAAAAAACCTATATCTACTATAACACCGTCTACTACACCCAATTTAGATCCACTTTCCTCGCTTCTACAAATCCATTGACTTTTAATCCACATAGCTAACTTAGCTCATTTTAATACTTCGTCTACTTTTTAATATCTTATCCTTTTTTACATCCACAGCAGTTAACCTTCCCATCCTTGCCAACATTACATTTAGAAATATTACTGTTTTGCCCAATACAGCCATCAAGAACAACAGTTACTTCCTAATTTTCACACTATTTTTCCACCCTCACAATTCTTCTGTTTGCAGTCTTTCTTCACTTGTAAGGAATCTTATATCCTCCATAAGAATAATATCTACATCAGATTTAGCACAGCATTCCAGTATCCCTATCCTTCTTACAATGTTAATAATACTATTCACATTTACTGAAAGCACTCTAAAATTCTTACTTTTCCTTCTATTTAAATTTAATGGAAGTATTTTAAATGTTCATTTTCTTGTTTTTTTATTCTTTCCCTAATTTAATTTTTTTTGAGTTTATGTGCAGCTTATTCTGTGATCTTCAGAATCAGATTTTTCATTATTTTCATGAACTGAAACACATCTAAAATCACATCTTACCTTTCTTTTTAATCTTTGGTGATGTATTTTTAAACCTTCCTTCCCTCACGCTTACACTAGCACCTATCAAATTTCTTTTCCTAATATCCTTTACACTCCCTTCATAAACATCTGACTTATCGCTTTCAATTAATTCTTCATTTTCAACTATCTCAGTGCTGCTACCTTCATCCTCCTGAAATATAAAATGTTAATCTAAATCATCTTTTAGTACTTGATCCTCTTTTTCATTAACACCTCTTCCCCTTTCTCCTGTACTCCTTCATTACTATCAGATGCTACAATAATTTCTTCTTCATCCTGCTCAACATCATATTGCTTATTCTTCTTATAGTCAAACCAAAAGTGCCCTTCATGTTTACATATTCTGCATTCCTTTTTACAATTATTTATAATATTACCTTTTTCCATACATTGATTACATCTTATTTTTGTACACTCATTGATACCCACAAAAGAAAAAAATATCCTTTTCACTGTCCCATATACTTAAATATTCCTCTGTTACCATTTACATATATAACATTTGGTAAATGCTTTATCTCATCTTTTTCATAATTTAAAAACAATATATTGTTGTATTTAATATTTTATCTTAAATGAAGACAAGACAATTCTTCCTCTCTTTCAGTGGTATTTATTACACACGCATGAGAGCCTACTGAAAAGTACCAGTGAGACTCCCTGAGCAAAGGAATGCATAAGCTTATATGGTGGTGATATTGCTGACAGTACAAAAATATAAACTAGACCAATTAAAATAGTACAAAAGACAATTAACCAATCAGTGGTTTACCCGTAGGCTTGAAGCAGTTCACATTACTACATCTCTAGGCAGAGACAGAAAATCGGATACACTTCCATATAAGGCTCTTGTTTTTCAGTACTTTTCCACTATTCACAGTTTACTTAATAGTTCATAGTACAAAGTTCAAATTGATACATACAGGTTTTCACATACTCAATCTCCTTGAACACATGCTTTGACCACTCATATTCTACAATCCCCCATTTGATGCTGTGTAATCATCACCATTTAGTCTATCATACAGCTGCCCTAAGTCTAACATAACCATGTGGCTAGTTCCTTCAACATTGTCACATATTTTTATTTCATCATCCATAACTGCAGGCATATAAAACTTTGGCACCTTTATAGTAGTCTTAAAAGACATTAATTTCAAAATCAATGCTTTGATTAAAAACACAACAAGAAAAGCAATAAGAGCTAATACTGCGATTAATAGGGTAAACTTTAAAAGTCCACCTCCCCAACCTGAGAACAGGTTAGTTAGCCATGCCCAAGTTGAGTTATCGGCCTCCTTGGCCTTAGAGAGTTCGGAGACTTTCTGAATGAGTTCAAGATGACTTTTAATTTCATGCAGATTGTCAGGAATAAACGTACAGCACTCTTCCTGGATTAAAGTGCAAGTTCCGCCTTTCACCGCTAGGGTGAAATCAAGAGACATACGGTTTTGGAGGACTACAGCTCTCATGGCAGTCAGTTCATCAGTCACTAGTTCTAAAGCAGAAAATGTGGCACTGCTTAATGCTTCAAGCAATTTAGACAGTCTTCTCAGTTCCCAGATTGATTTTGCTGCTCCGTATGCTGGAATTATACCAGCTCATGATATGACGTCATCACCCAAGTCCATATGAGATAGTCGTTTGGTGCCAGCATGAGCTAAATCATGATGATAAATCCATGATGCATTTGGCCTAATGGATTGGTAGGCTTTTTAACCTCTCACACGTTCTGAATTTTTCCTTGAGGTAAAGCAGATGTATGTCGGATGGCTTGGACTAGATAACCTAAGAAACAGCTACCAGACCAGTTTTCCGGTAGCCATTTATAGACCTTTCTTCCACATATAAAATAACAGTCTTGCACCAGGGGGGTAACATTTGAAGAATGGTCACTGCCCGTAGTTATGCCATGGAATATGGCAAGAAATACGATATTGCGAGAACCAAATAATGAGGTGTTTCTCAATACTGACTGAATGGCATCAAATGAAACTCGACAGCCCGAGGCTAGGCGTTTTCCTTCTGTATAATTGCACTGGTATTCGATTGTCATGTTGCAGATACTTTGTCCCATTTTTCGAGTCCAGTGATGTTGACTTGAGTAATTCCATCAGAAACACAGAGTGCCATTGCGACGAAGAGAAAGTTGTAATGCAATAGATTTGCTGGATGTAATGTTAGCAGTGTTGTCAAGTAGACTAGTCTATGTATCAATGATACTTAGTGGAGCCGCAGCCAATGACAATCCCCCATGATGGAGGGAATGGAAGTGCAGATCCAGCAGTTAGAGACGTTGAATGTAGAAGCATAAACATATTTGATGGCTTGATAGGTGTTGAAAGGTGGGTGCCAAATGGCTCACTTGGTGTGATGCGTCAATGGAGCAGGAAATAAAAATGGCCACAGCAAAAATAATAGTACAACAAGAATGACCACCAAAATGATTGTCCAATATTTTTGTGGAAATTGTTGTTGAGTTTGCGTAGTGTCCGAAGTTTGGAGTTTTCCAAAAGGGTAAATATTAGGCATTGTCAGGTACTGGAACAGTTCTACTGCGAGTACAAGTAGCAATGGGTGGAGAATCTGGATTTGAAAAAGGTAAACGCTGTTGATCTTCAGACGGCACAACCTTTTAGATGTGTGAAATGTGGATCCAAGTTACAGATCCCTGCAGTTGCACAGCAGATGCTGTTGTTAGAAGAACCAGGAAGGACCCCTTCCAGTGCGGCTGGAGTGCTGTTTTTCTATAGAAGGATTTAACTTAGACCCAATCCCTTGGTTGGAAAGCGGATGCTAGAAAAGGATCAGGAAGATGTTGAGCAGCTGCTACTTGGTGGTGAAACTGTAAGAAAGAAACAATAGATTTGCAATACAAAAGAATATCATTATCAAATGCATCATATTCAGAAAAAGGTGGTGGTGGTGTCATGGACATATGCAAAGGGCGACCCATGAGAATTTCATGTGGAGAAACACCCTTATTAGGATGCGGTTGTGACCGCATAGAAAGCAAGGCTAGTGGTAAGGCCTGTACCCAAGTTAGGCCTGTTTCTGAAGTGACTTAACAAGTCTGGTTTTCAAGGTCTGGTTCATACGTTCAATAATACCTGATGCCTATGGTCTGTATGGACAATGAAATTTCAAAGTAATGCCTAACATTGTACATGATGAATCAACTAACTTAGCAGTAAAATGTGTCCCTCGGTCAGAATATATTTGACAAGGAACAACAAAATGAGGTATCAATTCATAACACAATTTTTTTGCAACTGAAATAGCATCACTTGTAGCACATGGGTAGGCTTCTAACCATCCTGAAAAAATATTAACAATAGTCAAAACATATTTAAAATAAGCACAAGGTGGAAGTTCAATAAAGTCCCATTATAAGGCACAAAATAGTTCCATTAGTTTTGGCACAGGTTGAGCAGGAGCCAGAGTGCCCTTCAAAATGTTATGCTGTAAACAAATGGAGCACATGCTCAAAAAATGTTGCACATAAGCAGAAAGTCCTGGGGCAAACCAATCCTTCTGGATTTGTTTAATCAATGCTTGTACCCCTACATGAGCTTGCAAATGATACGCTTTTATAAGAGAATTTAACATGGATGTAGGGCAAATTAATCTGCCATCAGGGTGCTGCCAAATTGAATCAGAGCGTTGAAAACAATTGTGGGCCAGCCATGTTTTTCTTTCTGATTCCGATACTTCACTTTGTAAAACTTTCAATATAGTAGTGTCACAAGTAACTGTTTGTAAAATAGGCTGCAGAAATTTACCCTGAACAGTATTTGAAAGAACAGCCTGCTTGGCAGCCCAGTCAGCTAAATTATTTCCCTTAGTTTCTAGGGAGTCATTAGACTGGTGAGCTGCACACGTGACAACAGCAATTTTGGAAGGTAATAATAAATCCTGCAAGAGGTTGTCAATATACAGGTAATTTTTAATTGGTGACCCAGAGGATGTCAAAAATCCCCTTTCCTTCTATAAGGTACCAAAATCATGAACAACACCATGGGCATAACGTGAATCAGTATAAATAGTAACAGATCTTTCTTTGGCCATTTTACATGCATGCAAAAGTGTCACTAATTCTGTGGCTTGTGCAGAAGTGCCAGGTTGTAATTGTCTAGTTTGTAAAACCTCACATGGTGAGCAGACTGACCATGCAGCCTGAAGTTCGCCAAAATTATTTTGTAAACAAGATCCATCTACAAAGAGAACTAAATTAGGACTAAGCAAAGGAAGATCTTGCAAATGTAATCTAGGAGACAGAACAGTGTTAACTACAAGCACACAGTCATGTGGTTTGCCCTCGTCACTAGTTGGAATTAGTGAAGCAGGGCTTAGTGGTGGGCAACGTGTAATTTGAACAGTGGGATTACTTAATAAGCTTAACTCATATTTAGTGAGGCGAGCATTAGAAAGATATTGAGTCTTTGTTTTTAAAAGTAATGCTTGTACCGCATGAGGTACTGCTAATATAGTGTCATGTCCTAATGTCAATGGTGCTGCCATATCTATCAAAACAGCAGTGGCTGCCACTGCTCATAAACAGGGTGGGTAGCCAGAAGCAACAGGGTCGAACTGAGTACTGTAATATGCTATAGGTCGATAGCCTCCTGTGCGCACTTGCGCCAGCAGGCCCAGGGCAGTTTTATTTCTTTCACAACAGAAGAAAACAAAGGGTTTAGAGTAATCTGGGAGCCCCAGCGCAGGTGGGTTTATCAATGCTGTTTTAATATCCTGGAAGGTGTTTTCATGTTCAGAGGACCAAGGCAGAAGGTCTGTGACCTCCTTTTTTAAAAGCTGTAACAGTGGGGCCGAAATTTCTGAAAAATTGGGCACCCACTGTCTACAATAACCTGCTAGGCCGAGGAATCCCCTGAGCTGTCCCTGAGTTACAGGGCAGGGAGCAGTCTGAATGGAGGTGATTCTGCTCGGAAGTATTTGACGTGAACCTATAGAAATGATGTGTCCCAGGTATTGTACGTTTTCTTGAGCAAACTGCAATTTAGATTTATTTACCTTAAAACCTTGTTCGGCTAAAAATCTTAAAACTAGAAGTGAGTCCTCTATACAAGATTGGGTATTTTGTGAAGCGATAAGAATATCATCAACATACTGAACCAATACTGAATGTGGTGGTAATTGTAAATCCTGCAGTTGTCTGTGCATCTCTCTGGAAAACAAGGTTGGAGATTCTACATACCCTTGGGGTAGTCGGGTCCAAGTATACTGTTGGCCTTTATAAGTGAATGCGAACAAATACTGACTATCTACATGTACTGGGACAGAGAAGAAAGCTGATGAAATATCTATAACCATAAAAAAACATGCTGTATGTGGGATACAGCTTAAAATCATAGCTGGGTTTGGTACAATTGGGAAAACAGGCAAGACGGCTTTATCGCAAGCCTTGCACAAATCTGTAAGCTTGTTTACCGGGTTTCTTTACTGGTAGAATTGGAGTATTACACAGACTTGTTGTAGGTACTACAATTCCTTGTACCAGGGCAGAAATGACGGGGGCAATACCAGATGTGGCCACTACCATCAAAGGGTACTGTGGTACCCGAGGTAACTTTGCTTCAGGTTTTAAGGTTATTTTAACAGGAGTGGCTGAAACTGAAACCCAACATCATTATCATGAGTGGTCCATAGATGAGAGGGTAATGAGTTTAAATGCTTATTCTTATTGAGGTCGGACTGTGTACACATTATTTGCAGAGTGACATTTTCATCTAAAGTAGCCAAAATACTATCTTGTTTGTATAAAGTTACTTGTAAATATACTCCTTCAGCGGTACAGAAGATAGTTGCTCCCATCTTACAGAGCAAATCTCTTCCCAATAAATTTAAAGGTGCTGATGGTCCTACTAAAAATGCATGATTGTCTTGCAAAGGTCCTAAAGTTACTGAGACTGGGATGGTTTCAGAATATTCAATAGGAATGCCAGAGACACCTACGCTTCTAGTTACGTTATTGGAGAGGGGGGCATTTATTGCTCCTTCATTGGCTAACATAGATTTGGATGCTCCAGTATCAATCAAAAAGGGGGTACAGTTTATTTTTGACAAGTAACATAACATGTGGTCCATCTTGATCCACAGGTATGAAAGGGCACAACTGCTGTTGTCCTTGTTCAGGGAACCTTCATTGTGATGACTGCCAGTTGGATAGAATCCAATTAGAATTCCATTGAGGTGACATATCAGTGGGTGGGGCAGGTTGCTCAGTCAGATACAGATATTCATTTCTCCAGTGGCCTACTTGGCCGCAATTGAAACACTCCATTTGATTTTGGGGTGTGGCTGATCGATCTTCCTACCGGTTTTGTCTATTTTAGTTTTCAGTCCCTCGGTGTCCACCTCTCCCTCTTCCCCATCCATGTCCTCCCTTTCAATGCTGTCCGAAGGCAGTGCACATCTGAATCTGCACTTTAACCAATTTCTCTTGTAAGTCCTTTTTTTCCTGTGCTAAGTGGTCGGAGAGGTATTGCACTTGTGTAACTAATTCGTGCAATCCAAGACTAGGCCAGTTTAAACACACTTCCTTTAGCTTATCCCGTACTTGTGGGCATAACCAATCTACGAAAGCAGCCGATAACCCACTTTGTGCTGGCCCTTTGGTAGGTTTGAGGTACCCAGAATAAGCCTCAAAGGCTTCAGTGAGATGATTTAAATATTCGTCCACAGGCTTGTCTTCCTTTTGAAGAACTGACTTGATTTTGGACCAGATGGGTGTGGGTGGAACTATTATTGTGATACCATCTACTATGCGCTGTCTAACCACTTCAAACCCATTATCTCCAGGTGCATCATGTTTTGGAATCAGATCAGCCGGTATGGCGTACTGAAGAACTGCCTTAATTTCTTCTATCATAGGATTTTGTAAACAAATATGTCCTGCCAGCACCACGCTGGAACTTAGCTGGATTAGTATGAATAGGTGGTAATGATTTAGTAATGGCTTGAAAATCAACCGCCGACCACGCCCTAGGTACTACAATGGTCAGTGGTTCCTGTGCACGAGCTGGGTTAGGTACCTCCCTCAAAGGTAACAATCTGTTGTCATCTGGCGACTCCGACCCTGAATCTAGATTAAATTTATCTGGTCCAAAATACCCATCCCCACTGTCAATTATAGTGGGGAACTGACCAAAATGCCTTCGCCGGTGTAAATGTCATTTTCCTTTACCTTTATAGTAGGGTTTAGCTTTAAAATACATAACAGCTTTTGCTTCTTTATGAGTCTTACTACAAGTTTTTGGTCCCTTTTTTCTATCGCTTGTGTCTGGATCTGAGTCACTAGAGTGACTGTCCACTACTCGTTCTTTTTCTTTAGGGGTGGGGTCTTTAGTGGTGGAATCTGGCTGCTGTGTTTCCTGCTCCTTGTTGAGCGAGGGGGGGCTGATACTGCGGGGGTGCAATCGGTGGTGCAGTTGGTGGTGGGGGGAGCCAAGCATTATCGTCTTCCGACAATTCAATTATCTGTAATTTAGCTAATTCCTTCACAGGATAAACCCCCTTAAAGGGTGGGTCCTTCAAACATTTACCATTTACTATATCTAAATTACTAGCAGTTTGTTGTAATTCTTTCAGTTGCTCTTTTAATTTCTGCTGATTATCCCTTAAACTACTAATAACCAAATACTTTTCTCTTTCTTTCGCCTCTGTCATCCAATCATTAAATGCTGCCCAGCACAACATTCTTCTCCCTTTTCTCTTTAATTTCTCTTGGAGATTAAGCAAAATATTTTTATTAAAACTACCATTTTCTGGAAAGGTGAGTTTACCATCATCCTCAGTGAGGGCGACCCACTGACTTATAAACATACAGCTGTCCCGGGACACACGAAAATACATATAACCAGCTGGTGTACCTCTTTCTGGCTCTTTTATGGTTCCCACACTCATTCCCATTTTCACACAATAAGCTATTCTGTATTTTATAGAGGTAGCTATGACGTTTTGTAAACGTTTTCCCCACTCTCGTATCTCCTTTCACTCTTATGTCACCAGTGTTTCGTTTTAACCCAATCTCATACTGCACAATCAATAGCAGAAAGAAAAAAAATTCATGCCACTTACCTCAAAACAACTGAATGAGAGGAATTATTACATTTCTATGAAATTATCAAAACCAAATTTGTAAAGCAGTTAAGTACAGGAAATGAAAGAAACACTGCCAGAGCAGAAAATTCTGTCATGAGCCCTTTTACTAGCAGTACTTCATTCAATCCCCAACTACCGCAGCCGTTGTCAATTCAGATCCGAGTAAACGGCACCAATTGTTGTATTTAATATTTTACCTTAAATGAAGACACAACACTTCTTCCTCTCTTTCAGTGGTATTTATTACACACGTGTGGGAATCTACTGGAAAGTACCAGGGAGAATCCCGAACAAAGGAATGCATAAGCTTATATGCTGGTGATATTGCTGACAGTACAAAAATATAAACTAGACCAATTAAAATAGTACAAAAGACAATTAACCAATCAGTGGTTTACCTGTAGGCTTGAAGCAGTTCACATTACTACATCTCTAGGCAGAGAGAGCAAATCGGATACACTTCCATATAAGGCACATTTCCTGTTATCAAACAGTCTCTTGTTTTTCAGTACTTTTCCACTATTCACAGTTTACTCAATAATTCGTAGTACAAAGTTCAAATCGATACATACAGGTTTTCACATAGTCTCCTTGAACACATGCTTTGACCATTCATATTCTACAATCTACTTCTCGCTCCCATGTCAAATACCCTCTCATCTTTTAGTTTCACAGTATCTCAAAATGAATAACACAAAAATGAAAAATATTTTTGACATCTTTTAACTCAATGTCATCAATATGACATTTTAACATCTTTTTTTATTCAAGTCCCTTGCCTAGAAATTTAAACTCATTCCACAGCTAACAGAACAAAAAATGTTTTTCTTTCTAATAAAGTTTTCAGTACCTTTTCTTCTTCCAGCAGTGTATGATTTTCCAGATTGCATCCCACCTGTAAGCTTATGCCTATCCAAATAATGACTCATTTCCTTTCCATTCAACTCAGTATTCATTCTGGAAATCTTTTTCATAATATTCGACCATGAAATCTCAGACTCTTCTCCTGGGTCATCTTTGTTCAAAAAAACAAAAAGTTTTTCATTAAGCAAACCTCCAGAAACAATTTCACTTACAGCAAATTCTAAGTTTAAAGTCAGCTAGATGCTGAATATTTGTACTATTCATTTACTTTTTGATGCAGACAGATACAGTGATTACATGTTACAGATGCTGGCTGATGAGAGATTTTATGAATCTATCACCAACACCAGGGTAGACACTATCATTAACAGAGTACAGCTCACACTCTCAGAGCTCCTTAGTAATGAGGTTATTGATCACACCTTGTATGACTTCTTGCATGTCATGCACCCCTTGATACCGAGCATTCAGGGTCTCCCCAAGGTCCACAAAGACCTGCACAATCCTCCCATGAGACCTATAGTTGCAGGCAGGGGGTGGTCCACAGAACCTTTGTCACTTTTTGTTGAAGCTCAACTTAGACCATTGGTTGATGCCAATTGTTTCATTCTCAGAGACACTAAACAGTTCTTACTTGACTTGTATCAATATGTCAACTCCTGTGTTAGTGTTGAAGACTTGATCTGGGTAACGATGGATGTTCAGTCTTTATTCACCGTTATACCCAATGTAGAAGGACTGGAGATGATTGGTGCATATTTGAGGAGATCCACGTTACCTTTGGACCAAGATGTTGATTTGATCCTTTTGCTACTGGGCATAATCCTCAAATCCAATATATTCTGTTTTCAAGAGAACACCTTTTTACAGCGGGATGGCGTAGCTATGGGCACTTCATGTGCCAATAGCTACGCCAACCTAGTTATGGCTGAATGGGAGTACCGTCACTTGTTTCAGAATGACCTGTACAGAGAGTATGTGCCTTTCTACAGGTGTTTTGTGGACAACCTCTTTTTCATCTGGAGGGGCACACCTGTACAACTAGAATGTTTCTTTACACAGGTGAATGACTCTGTTGCATTTCTGAATTTTACTATGGAATGGTCACACACCACCATTCCTTTCTTGGATGTCCATGTAGATAAACTACCTGGTGGGATTGTCAACACAGGTGTATATCGTAAGACTTGTTATAGGAATACATTGCTACACCGTTCCAGTATGCACCCTGGTTTTGTCTATAACAACATTGTGAAAGGGCAATCCATGCGTGCATCTAGATATACACCTGAAGATTCTTGCCTGGAAAAGGAACTGGAAGATTTAGGAACAAGATTTACAGAACGTGGATATAGCACCTTGGATGTCACCAGAGGAATGGATTGCATCCCTAGCCTTAGGGAAAATAGAGCGAAGCCCTATTTCTCTGAAGGGGCTCTGGATATTTATACAGCTGACATGAGCGATACACATACTCAGAATGATTTTTTCACGAATAATAACATCACTTTTCCAATCTATTACACCAGAGACATTGGTGCCATTAAAGATGTTTTCGTTAGGCACTGGCATGTCCTGTCAGTTGATTCCACTATTAAGGGACTTACTGGAGAACGACCTAAGTTCGTTTATCGCAATAAAAAGAATCTTAAGAATTTACTTTGCTACCCTAGAGTACATTCTACTTGTCCAACTACACAGGGACCTTATATGGTTCCCTGTAATAGGTGTAATTTTTGCTCATATATATTATCTGACCCTGTATTTGTTTATCCGTATGGATCTGGTGTACACCATATCAGGACCAGGGGTAGTTGTATGTCCAAGGATGTAGTGTATCTCGCGTCCTGTACATCGTGTCCAGCCTACTATGTAGGTAAGACGAACCGGGTATTGAGGGACAGGATAAGAGAGCATGTATACCATACAAGGAAGGGTAATCCCCACAATGCGTTGGCCAAGCACACTAGTGAGGGAGGCGTACATCATCAGTTTAAATTTAGGATCCTGGAACAGATTTCCACAACACACAGGAGAGGAGACATTTACAACTACACTGAAACTAGAGAAATTCATTGGATTATTAAATTTAGGGCTGATATACCACCAGGATTAAATGGGAAAGTCCCTCTACGTCCACTTTTGAAATCCAGGAGATTAGGAAATCAGAGACGTTAGTTTAGTGTTTGTATTTGTATTTATTTTTATTTAATCTACTTATGTATTTGCTTAGTAGTTTTATGATACTCATGGTTTTAATATTTTACCTATATGTATTATCAATACTATTTTTAAATGGATTATTAACACAGGTTTTGTTGCTTTAAGGAACATCAGTGACTTTGGCGCCTTTTTGTGTATTTAAACTAGTAATTTTTCAATGTAATTTGTCATAAGGTCTGAAGAAGCTATGTTTGCGAAAGCGCTTACCTTTTTATGTTAAATTAAACCTGATTTTTTGATACGATTTGCTTATTTTTTGGACTATCAATCATTGGCTCCTGGAACGTTTTTTGAGCTTGGGATTATTAGTACCCTTCATTGCTTTGCTTAGCGGTTACTGACTTTGTTTTAACCAAAACTCAATTTTAGGTGAAACCTGCATTTTGCCATTATAGTCAATGACATGCAGAATCAAAATATTACCAGGGAACACTGGTTGTCAAGGGGAAAGGCTCCGTGTCAGAGCAGTAACTATGGACTAAGGCAGTGGGGTATGGAAATGAGGGGAAATTTATGGAATCACAAAATATTCTAAGTCCACACACTGCACCTAACCATGTAGATGCTAGAATGGGATACTGTAGGCAGGAGGGCTTTGTCATGTTTGCTGTAAGCGCACTGGAGCTCCATTGCCCGGGTTTGTGCTTAGCTAAGCACAGCTAAGCAAGGGGGTGTGTCTGAGGCTGTAATGTCTTACTCCATGAAATGAAGACCATGTTCATGTCCAGGGGAGGGCTATTTCTGCTAAAATGTGTTTACCTTAGCTAAACTGGTGTGCGCAACATGCACTGGGACTTAAATAAAAAAAAAAAAAAAAAAAAAAGGAAATCGCAGCACTGTTCACATTTAGGCAGTGGGTTTGAGCCTCAAAAGGGATGGAAATGGGAAGGGTGAAAAGAAATATAAAGGGAAATAGCAAAATACAGGTACTCAAATACAAGTAAAATAGCTAGCAGGTGGAATGTCTCAAAGTCAGCCAATCACACAGGCAGCATCTGCAGCACACCATTATAAACTATGCAAACAGCTTATAGTCTGTTTTCTTTCCACAAACTCTGTACCATAGGTGTACACACAAAGGGGAATTTTAACTGACAAAACTAGGAAAAAATGTTAGACGCTGCTGATGCTTTGGTCTATCAGTATGTGCAATAGCCCTAGGGCACTGAGGAGGATAATGTTGACAACCAACTCAGACTGAGGAGGAAAAGAACAGTGTTCAGACTCAGGATAATCTACCAGGAGCTACATGATCTGGAGATAGTAGAGTGCTACAGGGTGGACAGGGACATACTTCAGCAACTTGTTGAGCTGTGCCAGCCTCACCTCAGAGCCAGAACCAATAGAGGGGAACCCATCCCAGTGGATACCAAGGTATGTGTAGCCTTAAGAATACAAGTTACAGGTACTTTCCAAAGGCCAACTGGGGATATCATGGGGGTCTCAAAGGCATCTGCATCCAGGATACTCCCACCAGTTCCTGGATGCCATGCAACCACATGCCACTGAGCACATTTACATCCTTAGCATCTGTGAGGAGACGACCAGCAATATGCATCTCTTTCACCATGTAGCAGAAAACCTGGAGGTATTGGGTGTCATAGACTGCACACACATCCACATCAAAGCACCACCCAGTGACCAGGGTAGGGTCTATCTAAACTGCAAGGAGTTCCAGTCCATCAACTGCCAGGTCATGTCCGATGCCCAGGGCATTATCATGAATGTGTGTGCTGGCAGCCCAGGAAGCTATTACAACTTCCACATCTGGCATTTCTCACAGCTGTATCAGGCATTTGCCAGGGGGGATGCTGGCTACACACTGGAGCTATGGCTGATGACACCCATCAGAAATGCGCCCACACCCACACAATAATGCCATAATGAGGCACATGCACAAACCAGGATCACTATAGAGTGAACATGTCTTTGGGATGCTCAAGTCATGGTTCTGCTGCCTTGACATATCTGCTGGAGTCTTGCAGTACTCTCCAGC
Source organism: Protopterus annectens (assembly GCF_019279795.1). NCBI lineage: Eukaryota > Metazoa > Chordata > Ceratodontiformes > Protopteridae > Protopterus > Protopterus annectens. The sequence goes on along the minus strand of NC_056727.1, from coordinate 1,161,967,876 downwards.
CACATGTGCATACATGGTCATAGTATGTGTCATGCTATACAATATGATCCTGCAGAAACAGCTGCAGCAGGAACAAAATTGGGAAGGGCCACACAGCCCCCTCACCATTGCCAAGGGCTCCATAGGTGCAGAGGGACTCGGAGGAGGAACATCTGGAACATGCCCCTGTAGGCAGATGGAGGCATGCCCAGTATGTCCTGGCCTTGGCAAAGAGGCAATGCATAGCACATACACTGACATCGTAGGGGCCCAGGGACTGATATCTCTCTCTGACTCGCTCACACAGTAAAATGGATGCCAAACATCACACCTCTTATACCTCACCATGTATAGGCAGTGCACTGCATGCATCTGATATAGTTAGCCCTCAAGCCTATCCTCACAACTGCCACAGGCACAAGGTAAGTCAGTCTTCTAAACAATAAATCAATGCAGTAGAATGTTCTGATAGCATTTCTATGGTATTGATGCAAGCAGGCAAGGGAATGGGGTGGTGCACTGGGATAGCAGCAGACAACTGACAGCTACATGAGACAGCAGGAAGTGTATGCCCAGTACTGGCTTACCCACACTAAGCAGTACCACTCTAGTTGACAAATACCACTGCAGTATATGTGGTGAGCCAAATAAATGGGGGGGTCATAGGTCACATGCATGGATGTCAAAGTGGGGGTCCCATACTCACTCCCAGCCTCACCCAGTAGATTAGCTGTAGCAAACCATACAGAAATGTCTGGCAAATGGTGACATATATGAAATTCCCATATAGAGACTTTCACAGTGATATCATAGCAGGTCTCGCAGTGGCAGTAGGGCTCTGAAAGTTAAGAAGTCTGAAAATAAAATTGTGCATGCCAGAACAATCTGACCTGTGGTTGATACTGTAATGCCTGTAGTCTCAAAGACAGGGCACACCACTATGCTAAATCGGACCAAAATGTTAAGCAAATATCAGCACAGTCTGTGAAAATGTGTATTGTGTGCATGTGTGCTCCCCCACCCATAGTCCCATAGAAATGCAGTAACATGTCCCTAGCCTTAAGCAGCATCCAGCTGTAACATAGACTGATGGCTCAATATGAACAGAAAGCAATTGTCAGTAACACCCAGTCAACATACTGGTACCATTCCAGGGGTGTCCACTGCCTGGCAGCCTGGTAACATATGATCAGCAGAATGCACTGCCTTGCTACAGATATCCTGCAACTGTCACACCTGGCCTACAGGCCTCTGGCAAAGCCCCATGTCTCACCCACAGTGCCCTTATAGGGAGTGTCATGAGGTCCATAACACCAACATAACACAGCCAACAAAATGCAAAGAAAGGCTATGCTGATAACTGCTAGGAGCAAACATGCTAGCCTCAGAGAGTCAGAAATCTGGACAAAGTCATGAATAATGGGGTGATAAAGGTCCAAAGAGAAGGACAGCTTTGACATACTGCTCTAATAATATTAGAAAGTTGATGGAATGATTGTATTAGCATGGAATGTCTGAAGGGTATGAAGTCTGAAAATGTGATGTCAACTGTCAGTAATATCTGACTTCAACACTGAGTGACTTCCAAAACACTTTTGCTTGAAAACCACACTTGTTTGGGTAACCTGCCAGATATATGAGTCATGAATCTGGACATTCTGTGAAACTCTGTACAGTCGACAGGCAGGGCTAGGAGTCTAAACATGGGAATGCACTCATTGCAGGCAGGCTTAACCCTGAAAGATGGTGACATGTCTGTGTCCACAGAAACCTGGCCCACAGCCATGGGGGGTAACACATCCTTCCCTGATCACTCATCCTATACAACATCCTGACCCTAAAATGTGGCTAGTCAAGCCAAATGAGGTGGGGCATACATATATGTGAGACACATACACACACCTCCAGGCTGGTCAAACAGTCTGACACATACAAGACCCTCCAAGTGCAGTCAACCTATGAGAAGACCCCTATGCAAAGTACCGGTAGCTACAGGCCAAAATATCTGACCCAGGACAACCCTCCCACATATCTTATCCCCTAAAAATCTATCTGGAGTCTGTCTGTCACCCTGATCCTGCCTGACTTATATTACTCAATTGTGGACTGGAAATCAAACCATGCCAGAACAGAAATGCACAGAGATTCCACCATTGTAATATATCACCATGGTGCTGGACTGTTTCCACAGCTCCAGCAGTCAACTGGTTGTAGGCACACCTTTCAACAGTCTGGATTGTGCAAGAATGCCTAGCATTTGGCCCATAATATTGGTGTGTGCATCATCCATCCTGTATTCCTCTGGTAAATCACTGTGATGATCTCAGAAGGTATATCATGAGGTATTGAAACAATACCTGACAGTGTCAAATGTCATATTTGTCAGATGTCTGCTAAAACAAACCCTGTAACCCTAGCAACTCATGCATTACTAAGAAAAATAGTCACAATCACTGTATGGCCCATTGTCTCCTCATTGTTATAGGCAATCTTCCCATTTTATAGGCTATCTCCAGATATCCTGCATGAACAGGTTGAGAGGTATGGCTGTAGCACAAAAAACACCAGACTGGAGTACAACAATCCCTGGAATGGAGTCCCACATTTACCATAGAAGGTCACACTGGGCATGCTCCTACACTTAGAAAATTGTCAGTAGGATCTAGGAATTAATAGGCCTATCCCATCCAGTGCACTTCCCATTGCCCTACTTTAGCAGTCCTGAAGATGTCTGTCACCTTAGATGTACTTCTTGGCAACCCTCAGCCCTATAAGCTCTGTGGCATGTGAGATAACTGCGTAACACTGTAGTATAAATAACTAGTTAGGTAGGAGATTTAATTACAGTCCTGAAAAATTTAAAAGTATGTGTGTGTTTATAAGTTAAAGATTTTGGTTCTGTTCACACCCTGTACACTTCCCATTGCCCTACTTTAATAGTCCTGCAGATATCAGTCACCTTAGAAGTACCTTTGGTCAGGTCTCAGCCCAATAAGCTCTGTGGTGTGTGCGATAACTGCGTAACACTTTAGTATAAATAACTAATTAGGTAGGAGTTCTAATCCCAGTTCTGGCAAAGGTGTATATGTGCATGTTAAAGTATTTTGTAGCCTCTCTCACCCAGTACATCACCCATTGCATACATTACAAGGGCTGTTGATGTTCCTCACCTTAGAAGTACCTTTGGACAACCTTCACCTTATAAGCTCTGTGGCAAGAGTGATCAATGTGTAACACTGTAATAGCAATAAACAGATAGGTAGGGGTTCTAATCTCAGTCCTGGCAAGTGTGTGTGTGTGTGTGTGTGTGTGTGTGTGTGTGTGTGTGTGTGTGTGTGTGTGTGTGTGTGTGGGTGTGTGTGTGTGCATGTGTGCGTGTGTGTGTGTGTGTGTGTGTGCGTGTGTGCGTGTGTGTGTGCAAGAACAGTATCCTGTCTCTGAGGGGATTGTTGTGTTTGTGTAAGAACAATATCCACTGGGGTGAGTTTTGCTAATTCTTGCTGTTGCCAACCCAGTACATGTATTAGTGTCCACATTACAAGGCCCACAGTTGTCATCTACTGTAGAGGGAGCTGTAGAAACTCTGCAGCACTATAAGCATTGTGCCATGTGCAATAACTATGTGACAGTATGGAATAAATAACAAGATAGGCAGCTAATCTAATCCTTGGATACCACTCCCCACTCAGGACTCATACAAAAACACCCCCAGGTAGGCATCAACCCCTATATTAGTAGGTGGCCTGCAAACTGGCTCACAGGTAGAACCCACAGTGTGAAAGCAGTGGACTCCATGTCAGACTCTTGAACAGTCATGAGTGGAGTCCCATAGGTTGTGAACCTGGTTCCCCTCATGTTTGTGATCCACCCCTCTGAGGACCACCCAATACAAATGTGCCCTGGCTGACAATGTTTGCAGATGACTAAAAGGTGGGTGTTACTACTACATCTCCATGTGAGATTGACATCCTACACAAAGGTCTCTCTGAGACCTATGACTGTTGTCAGAAACCTGGACATTAGCTCAATACCAGATGATTTGTTGCCATCCCGTTTGGGTACAACATGATTCCCATAAAGTAATACATTAATGGTAGTCCACTGAACACTGATGTTGGTATAAGAGAACAGGGAACACAGGTTGACAGTGAGCTCTCTGTTGACCACCACAGTGCCACTGTCTTCCAAAAGTCCTTCCATGTGTCACTTCCCTTCACTAAGGGTGTTGAATCCAGGAAGTAAAAAGACAGTGTTTCCCTGTACTCTCCACTCAGTAGGCCAATCAATGTGTACTATGGCTCATTTGTCATGTACCCCACTGGACACCTGCAACAACAGGAGAGACTGCAGATGTACCTCACAAAGAGGATCTTAGGGATTACACACTCGCCCTATATGGACAGACTCCAATAACTCCAATGAATCTCTGTCCCATATTGGCTATGTAGGTGCAATCTCTGCTTGACATACACAGCAATGTCTGACCCAACTCTGTCAGGAATGCTACATCTGAGGAAACCAAGCTGTCCACACCATATTCCCCAGAAACCTCAACCCCATCCTCACAATGAACAGGACATGCTGGAAGGATAGGTTCACAACCTAGACTCTGGCCATGCTACGGAATAGATGTCACATACATGTCAAGCAAAGCACATCACTGGCCTTCTTCAAGAGAAATCTGGAGGACTGCATGGTGAAAAGAATACCCACCCTGGTGATCCCTCCAGTGACTATACTCAGTAGACACACTGGGGAGTATTCTCAGGTGGCATGATGCCAGGGTATTCTCGTGGGCTAGCCTTGTAAAGCCTCCATGGCCATTTGCCTAGTACACACATATGAAGCTTTGCACCTATGGATCTCAGTACTGTCAAATGTGTGTGTGCATTAGTGTGTATAAAAGTGTTTGTGAGTGTGTAAACATCTGGGTGAAAGTAGTTGAAGGCCTGTCTCACCCAGTACAACTACCATTGCCATAGCTTACAAGTGTTGTTGATGTTATACACTATATAGGTACCTTGGGACACTCTTCAACCTGTAAGCTCTGTGGTGTGAGCAGTAACTGCATAACATCATAATGCCAATAACTACATAGCTAGGTGTTCTCATATGAGTCCTGGCAAATGTGTGTGTGTGTATTTTTGTGTGTAAGTGTTTATATGTGTAGGTTACAGTATTTTGTGGCTTCTCTCACCCAGTACATCAGGCATTGTCATAATTTGCAAGACATGGTGATGTCCTTCACCTTAGAAGTACCTTTGGACAAGTGTCAGCCCCATAATCTCTGTGGCACATGTGATAAATGTGCAAAAATGTAATAGCAATAAATAGATAGGTAGGGGTTCCAATCTCAGTCCTGGCATATGTGTGTGTGTGTGAGAGAAGAGGCTCTTGTGTGTGTGTGTTTGCGGGAGAATGACATCCATTGGATGGCCAGGGTTTCATATTTTATGCCATGGTACTCACAGTACACATTACTAGGTCTACTGTATGAGGTCCACTGTTCACATCAACTGCTGTAGTATCTGTAGACCCTCTTCAGCCCTATAAGCCCTGTGCAACAGTATGGAACAGTATGGTATGAATAACAAGATAGGTTGGGCTGCTAATGTCAATATTGGCATGTGTGTGACTGTGTGTGTGTGTGTGTGTGTGTGTGTGTGTGTGTGTGCGTGTGTGTTCATCGGTGTGTATAGCTGTGGTTGTGAGTGTGTAGACTGGTATTTGACACTATTATGAGTACTCTCACACCCAGTGCACCCACAATTGCCATACCTCACAATGCAATGTGATGTGATTCACCTTTCAGGTACCTTGTAAAACTCATCACACTAGTAGTCCTGTGCCACCTGTGATAACCGCATAATAGTGTGGTACCACAACCTGATGGGTAGAGGTTCCAAACACAATACTGCCAACTGTGATCCTGTGTGTGCATATGTGTGTGTGTGTGTGTGTGTGTGTGTGTGTGTGTGTGTGTATGTGTGTGTGTGTGAACAGTATTCTCTGTGTGTTTGGTCGACAGAATATCTTCTGGGGTTGTGGGCGTTAGCAATCTGAGGTGTGTCCCACACACTATACTTACCATTGTCCGCTCTACAAGAGCTGATGTCAACCACCATATACTTATCTACAACCCCTCAGCCCTATAAACTGCGAGGAACATGCAATAACTGTTATACAGATCTGAGAAATGTGTGCAGATACAGCTGTACTTTGGCTATGGTATGGCTGATGTGTTACCACACTGTCATTCCTTTCATCGGTGATGTCTGCAGGGCCACATCCTGGTGACACACAGACACCTGTAACACAAACAGAATTCACATAGCATTGCAAACACCAATAATGCATCATGGCTGAAAAGGTACACACACTCTGATATGCACCCATTACAAATGCCAGATGATAGCACCTTACACAGCATTAATTATCTACAATATACTAAAGTCACCCTGTGCATCTGACCCATGTTTGCATGTCCCTGCATCAATGGTATGGATGGCAGGGATGTGGCACAGGTAACATCATATGCACAGGGTGTTGTGTGGGTCTGTCAGAGGCCTAGGCTAGGCCATACGGTTGACATCTTGTGTGTGTGTTTGGGGGTTGTTAATTAAATGGGTTGTGCAGGGGTGGTGTGTGTGTGTGTGTGTGTGTGTGTGTGTGTGTGTGTGTGTGTGTGTGTGTGTGTGTGTGTATGGAGGTGACTTGTCTGATGGTGATATGTGTGTGAGTTTGTATGCACACAGTCATGGCATGTGGCCACCCTGTACAGGGGTATTGTGGACAGCTGTGGGCCATACATGGCAGAGTGTACAGTTCACCATCTCCTGCCATGAACATGGGAACTGGTCCTGCCAGGGGTCTCACCAGTACCATCAGGGCCAAGTCAGGATGCAGTACTACTCCCAAATGGTGACTGCTGTCTGCTAGATCCGTGTCCCTGTTGGAAATGGCCAGGACCATGTGCCAATGGCCTGCTGTGTTGTGGCGTGGACAGTGCACCCCCTTCAGTAGTGCTGGTGGTACTGCCACTGTGGGAATGTGATGGTGCATGGCCACATAGACCCTCAGCTGGTGGTGGTGCTGTCCTACATCACATGGCAGCTGGCCATCCCCTACCAAATGCTCAAGCACAGATATTCCACAGTCAAGGAGTGCCAAGCTCTCCCCTCACCATCTATCTGTGACCTCATTACGCTGACAAATAGCTGCAGTGAGTTCATGAATATCACCACAGATACTAGGGATGTGCTCATCCATGACCCTTGCATATTTGTCTGGTGTTACATTCAGTATGTGCCTGTGCTGCCATGACAGCTCAAAATATGCATCTGGTGACTGCTGCTGTGGCACTTGCAACAGGGGCATGACGAGCTGCAATCCTCCTCTGAGCACCCCTGCCCATCTGCCTGTGTGTGACCTCACCAGCACTCTGACCATGGCTAGTGCCTGCATCCTCACTTGCCATAGTCACCACATTAGCCTGTTCCATGCCACCACCCGCCAACTGTCCATTATCTGTGACCACTGGTGACAGGGTAGGTGTGGGCATTGTGACTGTGTGCAGGGATGGGGTTGACAACAGTGGGATGTCAACCGATGGCACAGATTCAATCCCTGACATCCTCACCTGTGCCTCAATAGGAACATCATCATGGTCAGAGTCTGCAGAGATACTGACATCAGAACCAGTGTGGGAGGGACTGTGGCCACCATGTCCACCTGTGAGGAATAGACAACATATGTAAATTACTACCTGTACTATACAGTTTGCTAGTACACACACACACACACACACACACACACACACACACACACTCACGCACATGCACACACACACACACACACACACACACACACACACACACACACACACACACTCACACTCACACATGCAGGTGAGGTGCCTCAAGGGCATTACACAGACCTCACATTCTCACATTAGCCAACTGGTGACATTCATGACACACAGTCAGACAATAATATACACACTCTGGACAGACACTCAGACTCATGCTGTGCAGCCCTTTCCATGTACTGTTACTACTAATATACACCTCTGGGATATATATGAGTGGTGTTAGTAGGCAATGGGCCTTCACCTAGCAAGCACTGCACCCATGTAAACATTGTTGTTCATCTGTATAGCACTGTGGCAACTCATACAGAACACACCTCCCGACTATACAGAGTTTTGCTGAATGTCTAGATGTATGGCTCATATGTTTGATCTATTCCTCATAACTCCTATGTTTGTCTGATACAATACTGGGATGACCTGTGGATTGATGCCACTAATTAATGCCATAATTTGAGGTGCAGACTGCATAACCTGCAGTACATGCATGTCAAAACAAAGCTGGTTATTCAAATGACTTCCCAAGCTTACAGTGGATATAGTAAGTGTACACACCCCTGATAACATGCCATGATTTTGTGATATATCACATGAGACCTCAGAAATCAGGTCATAACATTTCTCTCATTTCATATGACATATAACCTGTGCAATCCAACTGAAGAACATACACATCAGTTATGGGTAACATATAGTAAATTAAATAGGTACAATAGGCTGGTTGCATGAGTGTGCCCACCCTTAAAGTAATCCTCTGTTAAAGCACCTTTTGATTTAATCACAGCATTCAGTCCTCTTGGGAAGGTGTCCATCAGCATGGCACATCCTGACTTGCCAATGTTTGCACACTCTCCCTTGCAAAACACCTCCAACTCTGTCAGATTGCAAGTGCTTCTCCCATGCACTGCCCTCTTCAGGTCACCCTGCATATTTTGTATTGAATATAGGTGTGGGCTCCAGCTGGGCCAGTGCAGAATGTCACATGTGTTCTGGTGAAGCCATCCTTTTGTTGATTTGGATGTATGGTTTGGGCCATTGTTGTGTGGAAAGGTGGGATTCCTCTCCATCCACAGCTATGTGGCAAACAGCAGAAGGATTGGAGCCACAAGGGACCAGTGTTTGGAACTGTTCATAGTCCCCTCCTACTTGGCTACAGCCCCAGTTCCAGCATGTGAACAGCAACCCCAAAGCAGGAAAAGTCCATCACCATACTTCACCGTGGGGATAGTGTTTTTGTGGTGATGTGCAGTGGTGTTATTGGGCCAAACAAATCTGTCAGAATTGTGGCCAAAGAGTTTAACCTTGATCCCATATGACCATAGCACATTTTACCACTTGCTCTTTGAAGACCTGATGTATTGCTTTCACACTTTATACAGGCCTGGATGTTGTTTGTTGTGAGGAACTGCTGCCATCCTCCAACCCTTCCCTATAGTGAAGACATATGGAGACCACAGAAGATTGTTGTCACATGTAGTACAAACCCAGTACTTGCTGGAGATTCCTGCTACTCCTTCACTGTTGCTATAGGGCTCCTGGCAGCTGCCCTGGATGGTTGTGGTGATGTATTCTTATAGAATTTGGAGGGATGTCCACTCCTTCACAATGTCAATGTAGCCCCAAATTTTCACCTCCTTCTGATGACTGTCTGCACTGTGTTTCATGGTATATGCAAAGCTGTGGAAATGTTTCAGTGCCCTTCTCTAGGCTGATACCTCTCAGAAATATCATCCCTTAGCAGCTTCATCAGCTGTATGCAAACCATGGTTGTTATGTTATGATAAGCCTGGTAGGACAGCTGACCATTATTTGCAGTAAATCAAAGAGTCTCTGTAATTGATGGCAGGTGTATACCCAATAAGATGTACTGCTGTAGTTATATTGAAAGCGGCATCCACACATTATTAGCTTCAGCCTGTGCACACATATGCATCTAGGTTGTTGTGCGATTGTTATGTGTCATAATTGTTTCCCTAACAACTTTGTTTGCTTTACAATTGAATTGTACATATTATAGGTCACATGAAAGGTTGGCTGGATTTTGAAATCGTCTGTTGTGCTCTCATTATTGTATATCACAAATACCTGGCATTCTAACAGGTGTGTACACCATTTATATACACTGTATAACACTATTTTATACACTATGACCCTAGTTTTGGGCCTTTGTCCACCAATGTTGTCAGTCTTTGTCCAGATGTCCTGCAGTGACAGGTTGTGATGTATGCTACAAATATGTGACATCTCCTGCAAATAGGCCCCTGTGTTGAGCACCATGATGCAATGCAATAAGCACCACCAGATTTTTGCCTGGCCAAAAATAAAATGCAATTCTGAGACTGCTAAGAATGTCACTTTTGTCTCAAATAAGCAACCCAACCATTTGGATGAATTGGATGATGTCACTTTGCCTTTAAATTCTGTGCAACAGAACAATATACAGCCTGATTGCAATGAACTTCAACAGAATGGATTGATGGCTGGTCTAACCAATGAAACACCATCGTCATCAATGTCGGCAACAGAGACACGCCCACAAATGATAAGGAACTCTCTGTCCACTGAGGTGTTTTTTTAACAGAACAAATGGTTGTACGCCCAAAGCTATCAGAACAGGTTGTGGCGAAGAAATGAGAACGTTCCAGAGGTCGTTCAATACAAAGGAAAAGAGGAAGTCGAAGCAACTTCAGAATTTAAAAATAACTTCTTTCAAAGGTACTGTTAATGTGAATTCTGTCATTAATTTATCTAAGACAGAGCTTACAATATCTGATTTAACATTGCTAAATAATGGACTGAAATTCATTCCCTGTGCTGTGGATGGTTTAAGTTCCATATTAACCGATTGGAAGTTCTTTGCTCGCAATTTAGATTTAAAGCTTATATTTAAACAACAAGAGACACTGCAAAGTAAGGTATGTAAACATTCTAGTGTCTTTATACCGAATAGCCACCCTGTGGTTGTTGCTTTTTCTACCATTTGTGCAAGGCAGATTAGAGAAGTGTATAATAAATGCTCTTTCAGAAAGATGTTTAATTTAACTATTGATGAATGCACTTCTTTGAAAAAAACTGATACTGGATGATAACATAGTTATAAAAGAATCTGACAAAGGTGGTGCTGTTATTGTTATGGATAAACAAATGTATTTTAATAGTATGTCTTCATTCTTAACTGATGTAAACACTTTTAAATATATAAGCAGTAATAATGTGTATAAATCTGTGAGTGTTATTAACATGATGATATATAATTTACAGTTGATGAATGACACTAGCATAGAGCTCTATCAATATTTTACTGTAGCACATCCCAAACTACCTATTTTATATGGGCTACCGAAGGTCCACAAAAATTTGGATCCCCCCATGAGACCAATTGTATCTGGGAGGGGTTGGGATACAGAGCCCATTTCAGTATATCTACAGAATGTATTGTTTAAACAACTACTATATGTAAAAAGCTATATACATGATACTGCTGATTTTTTGAAAAGCTTTTCTAGTTGATTTAGGACATACAAGTCCCTTGGTATTGCAAATAAGTTCTTGATGGTGACTCTTGATATTTGGTCACTTTTTACTGTTATACCTAATAGTTATGGCATAGATGCCATAAGGGGGCTTTTAGTAAAAAATGGGCAATATTCTAGTAGATCCAGTGAAACTATATGTGAATTACTTCAGTTAATACTAGATAATAATTATTTTGTCTTTAATGAAATAATTTACCATCAAATTTCTGGCATAGCAATGGGTACTCCCATTGCTAACACATATACCAATCTAGTACTGGATAATTGGGAGACTGAATTTATATATCATGGCCCACAGTAATATTCTCAGAATATTAGTTGTTTTAAGAGATATGTGGATGATCTGTTTTTTGTTTGGCATGGTAGTAGGGATGAACTAGATGTATTCTTAAACTGTTTGAATAACAGCAATGATTTTTTTATGTTTTTGTATGACATGTTCAGAGAATAGTATTAACTTTCTGGATGTGAGAATTTTGTTCGATGGGACTGAAATTCAAAGTACTGTTTACAAAATACCCACACATAAGAATACATTTCTTCATTGAAGCAGTATGCATTCCCCACATGTGTTTAAGAGTGTCACCAAAGCCCAGTTTGTTAGGATTAGTAGACTTAATACCTCTATAGAAGAATGTAAAAAACAAATGTAGGAATTGAAGGATGAATTTATAGACGGGGCTACAGTAATGAGTCCCTGGATATATAAATTGAGTATGTCTTGGGCTGCAGGGAGGACAATATAAAACCTTATTTCTCTATGAACACAATGGAGGCATCTTCTGTAATTATTGATACAAATTTAGATATAGGAAAGCTAGGGTTTGTCACAGCATATAATAGGGCTACGTCTGAGGTAAGAAGGATTAGTACTAACAACTGGTGTATATTAACATCTTTACCTGAGTTATGTCCCATAGTAGGCATAAAACTTAGTTTCTCATATAGAAATTGTCAGAACTTAAAACAGATATTATGCTATAAAGACATGTGTGTCAAGAATGGTGGGGTAACAGCAGTTAAATCAGGTACCTTTCCTTGTTACAACTGTAGCTGTTGTGATGTTATTAATAAAATAATATTTTTCAACATCCAACAACTAGGAAGAACTATATATTCTCTGGTTTAGCAACATGTGTTACAATGAATATAATATACCCGACTACCTGTAATAGATGTCAGGCATTTTATGTTGGAAAATCAACCAGAAAAATGAAGGAAAGAATAACTGAGCACCACTCATAAATAAGAAGAAAGACTGATACTAATTCCCTGGCCAAGCATATCAATATATATGGGAATGCACATAAATTCTCTTTTAGGGTAATAGATAGAGTATATAAGGCTATACAAGGGGGAGATTTGAATAATAAGCTTGAGATGAAAGAATATCAATGGATAATACGCCTTTGTGCTTATGTACTACCAGGTTTAAATCAGACTGTTTCTTTAACTGTATTAAAATATAAACAAATATGCTTGAAATAGAGATCTGTGCTTTTAAAACTACAGTTCTTAACTAGGATTGATTGTTTAATTTGAATAATTAATGACTGTGTGATTTTTGATAGTATAAATATGGTTAGTATGTGTTAATATTTTATACACTGATGAAGGGTTTGCTTGACCTAAAAGCTTTGTCTTATTAAACACTTATTCAGTATCAGCATTGCTTGGTTTGTTTCATACTGCATCCAGTGTTGGTTCTATGAACTAAGCTTTGTTCTTCAACTGTGTGAGCCACAACAGGAAAATCCCATACTTACCAGCTTCAGGTTGCTGTCCCATGTGAAGACCAGATATACCTATGTAGTTGTTGGGGAGAGGCATTGCAACAGATTCACATTTGGCATTGGTACAAGATGAATGCTACGTTTCTGCACAGGTACAGTACACACTATGATATAAAACTGAAAAATAAACCAGATCTTAAGTAAACAGCAGGGTACAGGACATAGCAACAGTCAACAATAATAAATTATTGTATTTATTATGACTGTAAATGGCCAAAATGAGTAAGACATTTAAAATAAGAAAGTAGTATCAAGTGGTTTCATCTCTGACCATTCAGAGACTTTAACTGTCTTATTCATTTTGGCCATTTACAACCATAATAAATAAAATCATGTATTATTGTTGACTGGTGCTGTGTCCTGTACCCAGAGGTTTACTTCAGCACTATGGTATTACACAATTTGATGTCCTTCACCATATATGTGCACTTGTGTGCATTACTAAACCCCACCCACTAATCCATTTAGCACTTACATATGCATCTGAAGACTCTATGGAAGACAGTTTAACAGGTATATCATTACATTGTTGAGCACTTTGGCCTTACCTGGATGCTCCTCACCTGTTGCCTGGGTGCCATCCACCTCCACAACTGGTGTTTCCCATGTTTAAAGTTGTGAGGAGGCTACCCCAAGGTTAGAAAGGAGCTCCTCCATTGCCATAAGTGGGGTCTGTGTGGCCAGACCCCCACCAGTAGCAGTATGGTCCCTTGCAACTGCAGCAGCCCTTTGCCGGGCTCTACGTATCAGGTCAGTTGCTCTATGCCTGACCTGATCGTAAGTTTGTCCATGGTGGCCCAAGATGTTCACTCTGTGGACTAATTCATCACACAGGGCAGTCCGCTCCTACAGATTTTGCCGGCTATGGCCAAAAAGGATGGAGTACTGTGCAATCACGGCCTCAGTGATGGCCACTGTCTCCTCAGCAATGTAACATGGTTGTCTTTGCATGGCACCTGGAAGTCATAAACAGGGAAACACATCACAGGATCTCTGACATTGCCCAGATTTCTTTACAGAGACAGCACATAAATATTGCCTGTCATTATCCACCACTTACATACACATCATCCCCCTGTACCTAGCAGCATGGTATGAAAATACACTGTACTCCTGGTCTGGATGTGTCATGCTCCCCCCAATGAGGGCCAGTACATTGCATACACCCCCATTCATCATTCACGTTTGTGTAGAGGGTTGACAGTGGCCATGGTCCTTGCAGATGGGATGTCAATGGTGCTCTGGCTTTGCTTTTATAGAGTGTGTAATGGAGCTGGAAGCATATGGCTGGCTTCAGGTAGGATGCAGACAGGATTGTTTTCAGGCCCCAAGGGCACCTGATTTGGTTATCTTGATTAAGCAGTTTGCACTTGATCTATAATGATGAGAGGAGGGGTGTGTGGGCTGTGCATATCTACCTATACTGATGGTGAGCCAGGGGGGTGATGTTTGCCCTACATCTGTCTGCAGCAGGTTGGCTGTGGCTATGGTATGTGGGTGTGTGTATATGTGGTGTGATCAACCACCATTACAGGGTGGGTTGTGTTGTTACATCTGAGACTGCATGCATATGTGAAGATGGCCTTGTGTTTGTCCTTAGCGGATGTGTCCAATTTGTGGTCATAGTTAGCCTTATAGTATACCACCTGTGACCGAATATGCTTGTACAGACCAAGGTTGATATGCTGCCCAGTTAGTGCCTGCTCATGCTTTGCCTTGTACAGCCAATATAGAATCCCATCATGTGCTTAGTGCATTGCTGATGTCCAGCAAACGGGATCAGTCTACTTTGGTGAAGAGAGGTTTCACAAGTAAGGTCTTGCTGAGGCCATACAGCTATGTGGGTGGTCATATATCTGTTTGTAGTAGGCATGGACACAAAGTCATAACACAGTTGGACACCTCTCCAGTTTCAACATTATACTTATGCTTATTCTTGTACCCATGTCTGTGTCAGGGTGATGCAACAACCATTAGCTGTAGAAGTGTAACTCTGTTGGATGCACAGAAACTAAGATTACACATGTGTACAACATGTACAGCTTATTTACCTGATGGTTTGCATCCCATGTCAGTCATTATGAGGCAGCCATGTACAACTACCCATACATACATACATATGCACAGGACATCTGGAGGACGCCACATATACACGGTGGGCTCTGGGCCATGATTAGTGAGTCTTTCTTCATATTGCTGTAACACAAATATGTCATTTTATAGTACAGTAGCCATTGCATTCACAGATATACCCTGGAAGATGTCTGATGTGCATATGGCAGGCAGAGAGGATAAAGGCTAGGAATGTGGTAGTGATGGTAGAAACTTTTAATGCTGTGAGTATGACTGGTATCGGGACAGAGCTAGCTGATATGATGGACAGAGGAAAGGTGGATAAATTGTGTGTGCCAGAGACCAGATGTAAGGAGGGTACGGCTGTGTGTATCAGAGTCGGGTACAAAATACTTGGGTACAACTGTTCAGAGTAATGACAAGTGTGGGGGAGAGGTGGAGAAGAAAATACAGGCAGAATGCAGTTAGTGTAGAATAGTGTCAGGGGTGATTGGTGACAGGCGATTATCATTAAGAGTGATAGGAAAGGTCTACAAGAGGGTAGTGAGATTGTAGACACAGGCATTGAAAAAAGGCAGGAGTCAGATCTGGATGTAGCAGAGTTAATGATGTTAAGATTTGCACTGGGTGTGATGAGGGTGGACAGGATTAGGAATATGTATGTTAGGAGGTCAGGCCAGGTTGGATGGCTAAGCCAGAGAGTGGCATGATTATGTTGGTGTGGACATGTGATGAGGAGGTATTCTTAGTATATTTGGGAAAGGGTGCAGCTGCCATTTAAGAGGAAAAGAGGAAGGCCTAGGATAAGGTATATGGATATGGTGATAGCAGACATGCAGGTGATTGGTGTGACAGAGCAAGATGCAGAGGACTGGAAGACATGGAAATAGATGATCTGCTGTGGTGGCCCCTAACACAAAGAGCCGACAGAAAGAGGAGGAGATGTTGTAATGTCAGTGTTCACAGGTTTCAAATTATTTGCTAGACATAACACAACTCTTTGAGTAAATAACTACAAATATGAGGCACACATATGGTTAGTGTGCATAACACTGGACAATTAAAATGTATGAGCTCAGTATATCACATGCAGGTTAACACACACACAGCTGCAACAGTATTTAACTATGCAGATACCCTGTATAGGTCCCACACATTTCTGATACAAACATGTTTATCATAGTTGTATTCACATGTACCATATGGATATGTGTGACATCCCAGTAGCTGGCCTAGCAGTGCCACAGTCAGTATTGTTCAACACACTTCAGCAGTAGTCATATGTGAGCCATCCTTTCCTGGGGTGACTCAGGAGCCTGAGCTGTATTCCATATCACTGCATACAGACACAGATGCTGTGGCCATATGTTCTGATCAGCAATATATCAGTACAGCAAGTCTTGTTGAGACATATATGTTAAACTTCCAATTTTCCATTATTACATACCGCTACTGCAGCCCATTACATACTTTCTTGTATGACATACCTTTTTTTTTGCAAGTGTAGGTGGTTCTATCCTGCTTGCTGTTGTTTGTTTTTCTTTTCAGTCTATTTCTTTCTCTCTATCTCTCTCTCTCTCTCCCTCTCACTCTAGGATGTAGAATATACATCTGTTTTGCATAGGCATCAGCATGCCTTTTGTAGGTAATGCTCATGAGCAGCTGATGGCCTATGCACCAGTTGGAGTCCCCAACTTGCTAATTGCATGTAGGACAGCTGTTCTATCATTACAATAGCCAATTGCATGAAAACACACTCCTGTAACTGAGTACTTCATGTGGGCGTTGCCCCTTTTCCTTGCCTGTGAGGAGGACTTCACAGATGTGTGTGACAAACAGCATCACAGTGGGTATTTGGAAATACCTCTTATAACAAACACTGTGGAGACAGCCCAACAAACTGGGGGACAATGTTCCAGACATAGGGACAGAATGTAAGTATTGCTGTTATACATTTGAAGTAATGATAGTTTGACAGGGTCTGAGTGGATATGGCTGTTCTGTGTGATTTTAAGTCTGACAGTATTATGTGGTTGACATAACTCTCAACTGTAGGGCTATCCACAGATGGATCACAGTCTGGACTCTTATATTTGGTGTGTTACACATTTTTTGTCTTTGGAAATTCAGTAGCATACTCTGAGTATTGCAGTTAGTAAATGGTAACATCCAGTTGTGTTTCTGACTTTATATCCCTCAAAACAGATATGTTACAACAGCCCTGTTAGACCAGCAACTTTCCTCAGTTTATAATAGCAATATGTCAGTCATGCCCCTGTGTTTGGGCCTCTGCCCCCCAAGTATGTCAGGCTTTGTCCAGATGTCATGCAGTAAGAGGTGGATAGGTAAGGTATATCATTATTTAGTGACTTCACTCCTGATATCATCCCAGTGATGCATCAGACTGCCAGACATGTTATGTGTAAGAGGCCTTATATACGAGGACAAAGTCTGGACATTCTGTGAGACTCTGTACAGTTGGGAGGTCTGTGTATTTCTAGCGATTGTTGACAGACTGTCAGGATTGTGTAGCAGT
Source organism: Protopterus annectens (assembly GCF_019279795.1). Lineage (NCBI taxonomy): Eukaryota > Metazoa > Chordata > Ceratodontiformes > Protopteridae > Protopterus > Protopterus annectens. The sequence continues at coordinate 1,161,950,092 of NC_056727.1, read as the reverse complement.
GTATTGTGAATATGTTATTTGGCCTGTGTAGGGAGGGGGTAGATGTAAGTGTTATAGTTCCTATTCTATCTGACTTTGCATGCTTCTCCAGTTTCTTGTGCTCTTTCAACTGTTACATGTTTGTAGGGGAAGACTGAGACATGTCCCGTACCATGGTCAGGCATCATACTACACTGTGAATTGGGCCAGTATATGTAGGGGTAGTGTGTGTCTGTCAAACATGCTGATGGTTTTGTTCACACAGTCCATATACTCTACTGTTCATTTGGCTTATGAGTTTGTGATTGTGACTGTGGTGGGACTGATTGTGGGTATGCACTGGTGTCTGTTTTTCAGTGCTGTTACATTCCTATAGTGCCTGATACCTTTACAAATGCATGTGTAGTTCCCCATAGTGGAATTGGGTTATTGTTGTGTCAGTCTGGCTGTAGTTTAGACAATGCTTGGTGACATGACTAGCAATCAACGTAGTTATGTCCAGATATTTGTGGGATGTACTGTTGCCTGGCTCCCATATGTGTTGTGTATTTCTGACATATCAGTGGGATGCTGTGGGAATTTAAATCACTGACTAGTGGGAAGTAATTGGTTTTTGGACTTGTGCTATATCAGTCAATATATGTTTGAACAGAAAGGAGTGTGTTACAGCAGCAACTGTGTCAGCTTATCTACTCCAGTATATGAGATATGTCCATATTTTCATGATCCCCCCCCCCCCACTTTGTCAGGCTTTGTCCAGCTTTGTTGCACCAGGAGGTTCTGAGTATACCTTTCAAATGGCCTGATTGTCTCAGAATGTCCAGGTTTATTGCTCACATTTCTGGTCTGTTCCACACAGTCCTTAATTTTATTTCTCTGGTACATCAGTGTGATGATGTAAGGATTTCTGTCAGTAGGTATTGACATACATTACATTTTCTGCACTCACTTCCTTCAGAACATGTATGCTGAAACAAACCCTGTTACTCTTAACAACATTCTGCATTTATAAGAGCAATATTTACATTATGTCCCTGGTTTTGACCCATTGTCCCCCCATTTTTACAGCCATTGGCCAGCATTCTTGCAGTAAGAGATTGAGAGATATGTTGCTGCAGTATGACTCCACTACATGTTATGAGTATATATATATATATATATATATATATATATATATATATATATATATATACATTTTTTTTTATTTTTTATATCCTTTATATATATATGTATATATATATATATATATATATATATATATATATATATATATATAGATATATATATATATATAAAGAAATATATATACGTATGTATTTTACGTGTATATATTTTATATGTGTAGCTCTATAAATAGTTGTATATACTTTACCATATTTCTCTCACCATACATATCTTACATGTGTATATTTATATATAAAAACATGACTGCTTCCACAGTGTTTTTCACTGCTATTGAATCCCTGTACTTAATGATATATTTGAAAAAGCAACAGAAACTACTACAACTCAGGTGGTGTAGTAGTACATTGCTCTGACTATGGTGTACAGTGTCCTGGGTTTAAGACTTGGCTTTGCTGATTATTTTGTTGCTGGGCAGAACAGAGGCTGATGGAGACAGTGTGATTAAGGCAGTCTTAAGCAGTTGTAAGCAGGTTTGTGTGGGTTTGCATGATGGTAAGCGATATCAATACATGGTTAAACAGGAAGCTGCTTAACTTAATCTGTGTAGGCATCGTTTAGCATCACACAAACTCGCTTACTGCCACTTACTGCTGCTTACTGCCGAGTACTCCCACTTACCTCTGTGCTAATTTCTTTAAAAAAAAAGATAAAAGGGGTGATAGGAAAGTGGTGAAAAAAAGGGCATGCAGAGGGAAAAATAAAATGAAAGATAGCTAGGATTGTGAGTGACGGGAGTAGGGAAGGTCCATAGCTGTCCATTTCTTCTACAGCAACAGCTGTGCATGTCTACAAAATATAGAGGTAAATTTGGACATTCAAACTCCTGAGAGAGGGGTGAGGACAACAGTAATGGGCTGTCATGCCAATTGGACAGATTGCATGTGTCCAGTGGACATGTTTACGAAATGGACAGCTATGTATGGGGCCTAATTTTTTGGGGGGACAGACTGCCATATTGCCATTTTTTTTAAGGTGAGAGTGGGATGTTAGGGAAGGATAGTAGGTATATTTGGGGAGGTAAGTTGGGTGGGAAGACAGACAAGACAGCAGACAGGGGCGATATATGACACATGTGGGGGGGTAAACACCTTGGACAGGGAGGGTGGTTGGGAATTGGACATCCACAAGCCCCCAAATGGATAAAGTGGCAGTGAGGTCCCCAGCCATGGGCAGTCACCACTGTAACTTAACGGCCCCAAAGGTGGCTGTGCTGGGGGCTGAGCAGGAGGAGCAGGCTGACCCTCAAGATGTGGCATGTGGCTCTCCAGCTGGCGTAGCTGATCTCTGAACTCCTTTCAAAGCTCGTTATGCACCAAACCCCGGACCTGACTGCAGGTGATGGTGTCCTGTTCATGCCTGCTTCCAGGGGGAGATGGGACCCATCCCCTGAGGTAGTTCCACCTAAAGGTGATGCAGGACCAGCAGATGAGGAGGTCCTGGGTTGGGTCCCAGTTGTGCTGGAGCCTGGTGCTACGGCCAGATGAAGTGGGACAGGCAGATCCACTGGGATCGGCCTTCCCAGATGTATTATGCCATTGAGGTTTTACAACATATGTTGGTTAGTCATGAACAACACATTCCAGGATTAGTTATAACAGTATGCATGCATGTTCCAGTTGACACCATTAAACAGATATGAAACAGTTGCATAGCAAACAGAACACATACATATATGGAACCACAGTGGGCATTATAACGGCATGCAGGTTACATTGATAGCAACAGGCCACCAATGATAGTATTTGCACAGGGAACATTAATAATCAAATGTTTAAATATTTGTAGAACAATAGGACACATGTCCCAACAGTAGGTTTGGTGAAAAACATACCCGTTGCTTTATGTGTTTGAATTATTGGTGCAGATAAGGTGGGGGGGGAGATGTCAATTAACAACTGTATAGGCTTCAATTGCTCACAACTTTAATTATCATTGCTCTACTCATTACTCTCCAGTATGACCTCACTTTACATCGACCTATGACCTTGGGTTGGGAAGTGATATGTTTGTACACAGTGTATAATTACAGCCTTCTTACAGCTAATTTATACCTATTCTTACCTGGCAGACCTGTGGAGGAAATTTCTGTTAATATCTGACTGTTTTTATCCATGTTCACATAGTCAAAGTTACATATGTGCACTCATACTGTGTGTGTGTGTGTGTGTGTGTGTGTGTGTGTGTGTGTGTGTGTGTGTGTGTGTGTGTGTGTGTGTGTACTCTGCCTTGATTTCTATCGGACACCCTGGGTGTTGGTGGCAGTGACCACTAGCCGTGACAACGTGACACTTGAGGGACATTTTTTGGAGGAGACTACTTGGTGTATGTACTTATCTTGCTGTCATTTGCAGCCTTGAGGTTGGACAGTGGGTATTGTACACAGTGTATAGTTACAACCTTCTTACAGCTAATTTATACATTTTCGTACCTGGCAGACTTGTGGAGGAACTTTCTGTTAACAATACCTGACTGTTTCTACACATATTCACATATTCTTGGGTGAGATAATGCATACAGCTTAATATCACTCCTGGGATTTGAACCATGCCTGCTTGTGCAAAAAGGTGCAACAAGGTTGTATTTCATCATAATGAGCTTTTGAGGAACTATTGTTTTTTTTTCTTGACTGTTTTCTGCCTAATACTCTCTTGTTTGGACAATCTGCCTTGTAATTCTGACATTCATGCATGGCAGATAGTTCTTATACTGTGAATTCATACTTTGTCATATTACAGTATGGAAAACAATGGTTAACATTGCATTACTATTCAGGGATCAGATCTTGGTGCATGGAACATTTCTTATAGTTAATCTGTTTTACAACTCCACAATCTTTGTCAGATGAGCCTCATTTAACTCATTCCCTCCAGAACAGCTCTTTTGAGTGTGTACCTTTAACTCCCAGTGGACGTGGCTTCAGCCTTTAAAAAATGAAGTTATCACCTTAAAGTTCTAACAAATAGCCATTGACATAGGTCAAATATCAATACAGTTGTGTTTGCCATCATGTATGCTTCAAGATAAAACATTCTGATACCTTGTATGTAGCATGGTTTTGGAATTATTAATGCAAATATGAACAAGCATTATTTGACACCTAGAGGTGCAGTAGGAGGTAACTGCAAATGCACCTGGAGATGACATTCAGATGTAATGAGTTAATTAATGCTGTCAGAGCCATAGTTGCTGTGCAGAACCTGTACACATTTAGATTCATACTACCACATACCAAAGTAAACACAACAGTCTGGGGTTTTGAGTTTTATTGACAGGTACTGACACCTTTATTGATATATATCCTGTACATCACTATTACTCTGGTAATGTCTCATTTATTCAGTACAAACTATACACATTTCTAACTACTGGCAGCTGACATTCTACTCCTTTCTATTTATTTGCCCTGACTACTGCAAGCTAGATTTGTACTCACCAGCTCACAATACAGCTTTAGCAACCTGCTGGCATGGGCATCCATGTTCGCAGCCCTCTCATCTGCAACTGTATGGGAGATAGAGAGACATTTATGCATACCTATCCATCTCATACTTAGGCTGGACTTTGATAAACAATAATTGATACTGATACTTACACATGTCTGGGACATTCTGTGCCCAAGTGTCTTGGATCCACTGGTCCAAGAGATCCCTCTTCCTACTCTTGAGGTAAGCATAATGGTGCCGGACCTGCTCACCAGTCCGAGTAGCACTGGTGAGATCATGTGCTGGATAGTCCCAGGCTTCCGCTTTGTACTGTGAGCCCTGGTACTGGCCCTGCAGCAGTCTCTCTTCATGGTCTTTCACAAGGAGTTCAACCATGGCCCTGGACACCTGAATGCCCCAGCACTGAGCCCAAAAGTGAGATCCGTCTCCAACTCCAGCCATGGTGCCTACAGTGATCAGCTATAACTGGTTATGGGCTGTATTCCCATCTACAAGGTTTAAATAGGGCTGATTTTCCACCGTTTGCCATGATTGGACCATTTTGAATATGCTGAGCTTAGCTATGCTACATGTAAACCCACTTAACTAAGGTTGGCAGTGCTTAAAAGTTTAGATATTGAGCTCTGCTTGCCAATGCGCAATTCCTCTTAGCTGGGCTACTCATTGCTTAGAATTTATATTTAAGCAATGCTTACACCAGCTGTGCACTGCTTAACATTGCTCACATATCATTTTATAGACTATCACCTTTTGGGATTGATTTATCATTACTGACATATTATAATTTTATGTCTAACCTCCCTGACATCCCCCTATGTGCTTTCATTACATTTATTCTTGTGTGACTATACTGTATGGGGCACTTGTGTTTATATGGGGGTTTCACATCTTTTCTGGATTGACACATCACTTTTGGACCTGCTACACTACCCTGGTTGATAAATATATTATTTACTACCTTATTTAATAATACATATGACTTTTACAACTGCTTTTAAATGTAAAACTGAACAGACGTCATTGGGGCTCGAACCATGAATACCTGCATACAAAGTGGTAGTTCTAACCACTACACTATCTCAGATTAATAGCTTTGCCTCTATATTTCTATTTAGCTCCTTCAGATATTTAAGCTATGCTAACCACAACTGTGCAACATGCACACCTGCTCAGCCTCACTTAAACATTACTTGGGATAATAAAAAAAAATTAAATGGATTTTCAATTTTGCTCACTTTAGGGGTGTGCACATACATCCAAACCCTTTCAGCAAGATATCTGGACAGAGTCATAAGTAATGGGGGACAAGGGCACAAACATGGGGGCATTTTAAAATATTTCACTTACAAACCTCACATATTGCTAGAATAACTGGTTTTTCATTGGCATTTTTTTTACTTGTATGATGTCTGGCACTCAAGTGTCTGTGGTTATGTACTTTTACTTTGGCCTTTAATGGCCAGATATGTGGGGCAACAGTCTGGACATTCTGTCAATATCTGAACAGTTGTGCGGTATGTCCGGAAACAACTGTTGTTTACATTTAACAGTGTCATAATGGCACTTTCTGAGTGCAGGGGACATGTAACATGTGCGGGCACTGCTGTGTCATGCTTCCTGCACCCGTTCATGGATCGTGCCTGTGCAGGTTATACAGCAGTGTGTCTTCATGAATATGCAGGGCACGCTTCTGTGCTGCATGGGCATGATCCACTCTGTACAAGAATAGACTTATTCTTGCACGGAGCTTTCATGACTCTCGGGGGTTATTTCTCCAGAATCTTTGTCAAACTCCATTTTCCATTATATTTGACTTCATTTAGTCTCTCATTCCATATACTACATAAAACATAAACTATTACTCTGCCCATTTTCTTCACCTCTTCCTGTTTTCATGTGCCATAATAACTACATTCTGTTATGTCCATATTTATTTGCTCAGATTTAAAAAAAAACATTTCACCTTATTATGTTTACATATTTCTTTCCACAAATTATTAACTCTTTCACATTTTAGAAACACATGCTCAGTAGTCTCAAACTCTCCATATTTATTAATATTCTGTCTTGCTTTTTCTTGTATGACATATTTGCCTTAACCGGTAGTTTTCTAGTAGACAGTCTCCATAAAAAATCATTACATTCTTTAATCTCTTTATATAGTTATCATATCTCATCATTATGTTTTTTTCTTATCTATTTCTAAATCTCTCCATGAATCAATGCAATAAAATGCTTTCATAATATTTAGATATCATTCCTTTCTATTTTTTTCACATAGATTTTTTTTATTTTCCATAACACAATTTTGTTTTGGTACTCTTTCATTTCTGCATTCACAATATTTTTACTTATTTTTTAACTTCCATTCCTTCCCACAGTTCTTTGTATATATAATATAGTATCATTTTTATCAAGTTTTTATTTTCCTTCATAATTCCTTTTAATACCTGATATAAAATTAAAGATGCTGCTTGCACTATTGGGTTTATTAAACCCAAGCCTCCTTGCTCTTTTTTCATATATAGAATCCTCCTCTTGACTGGATTCAGTCAGAGCCCCATATAAAGGAAAATATAATCATCATTGTTTTTTTTTCATATTTAATAGGAATCATATAGATGTTAACAACATAAGCAATTTTTCCTATTACCATGGTGTTTAACAAGTGTGCTTTTTTCTATGTAAAAATCTATATGATTTCCAAAAATTAGTCATATCCTTTACTTCTTTTAGTACATTATCTCATTTTTTGTCTGTATTCATTCTTTCCAAATATTATTCCTAATATATCTATATATTTTTCATTGAACTCAGTACCTCTTATCATACCTTCAAAACCAAATCCTTTACTTTTCTCTTTACTTATACTTAAACCATTTTTTAAATTTATATTTAATTTTTCACATACTTCTACCATCCATACTTTATTTTTAACAATTAGTACAATATCATCCCCATAATTATACATTACTGGCAATTGTACTTCTTTCATCATTTTGTATCTAGCTCTACTTGACATTTTGTTAATTTCCTTTACTATTACATTAATAATTAATGGAAAAATTACACCACTAGCTGGGCAGCCCTGGTTTATTCCACATTCTATTTTTATTTCTTCCCCAGTCCAGCCATTTACATTTAGTATCACATAGTTCCTTTCATAAACTTATTTTATTACTTGTAATATTTTTTGCTTTCATTATATGCCTGAAAAATTCCACATTATTTTCTATTGAATATTATCATAGGCTTTACTTATATCCCGTATCATAACCTTTGCTTCTACATTTTTATTTATGATATCATCAATTATTTCTCTTAGCCATAATAACTTTGACTTCCTTTTCCTTTTCTTCAGAATACATTTTCATCATATATTCTATCCATTTTGCAACCTTTTTTATTATTGTCATAAAAATGTTATAATCTGCATTACTCAGTGTTATAGGTATCCAATTTTTTGATCTTCTCTTTATTTCCTTTTTTAATTATACATTTTATAATTCCAGTATATATCTCTTTTTCTTTAATTCCAGTTTCTAACCATTAATTCATAACTTCTATAAAGTTATTTTTTTGCCACTCTTTCATTTCTTTATATATACCATATTCAGTTCCACCCAGTCCTGTTGCAGAATTCATGTGAATATCTTTTAGAATTTCATTAAATTTTTTCATAGTTATTTTTTGTTCTAAATACTCATTATCTTTATTTAAAATTTCACATTTATAAATTTGTTCTATGTTTTCTTCTCTTTTGACAAATAATCCCAATACATATTCTTTAGTTATTTCATATATTCTTTCTTGCTGTCTTATTTCCTTACCTTCCTTATTCTTTAATTATCTTACTATTTTTCATTATTTTATTATTTTACTCAAATATGGTACTACCTCTTCTTTCTTTCTTTCTTTCTTTCTTTCTTTCTTTCTTTCTTTCTTTCTTTCTTTCTTTCTTTCTTTCTTTCTTTCCTTGTAAGCAATATTTATGTCTATATAACAAGTTGTTAATTTTAAATTGATTCATTTTATATAGTTTTCTTTCTTTCTTTTTCATAAAAGGATTTTTTCTTCTCTATTAAGTCTCTGAATGTTTCTTGACTTAATATCTTATATGTCTCTTTTTCTTTTCTCCCTTATACAGTTTAAGAAGATTTTTTTATATTTCTGTTTAAAATTAATCCAACAATCAGTCCATTTCTCATAAAACTCTCTCATAGTCATATGATTTTTCCATAATTCCATAAGTTCTTTATATCTTCTAAAGCTAATTCCTTTCCATTAATTATCTTTATTCTGTTTCCCATTCTATTATATTCTTAATTTTCCTCTACTTTGACCCATGTAGTCACATGATCCGAAAACCCTGCATACTTAGTTCCTTTTTCTTTAACTTTTAAACTATCAGATATTAAAAAGTAATCAATTTCTGTTCTAATTTTATTCCTTTTGTTGGTCCAGTGGTTATAATCCCATACACTTAACTTTCTACTTCTCATAATTTTTTTATCCATTTTAACATCACCATTATTCTTATTTTTTTCTTAAATTACAATTAAAATCACCCACCACTATAATGTCCATATTTACACAAACATATTCAAGAATATTTTTAAACATTATTTCTCTCTCTTTTTTGTTACATATGCATATAAAGCTATAACTCTGTACATGTATTTTTCCATCTTTAGTCTATTGCAGTAATTTATCATAGTTCCACTATGGTTGCTTCTAACATTTTAATGTGTTCTTGACATAATATATATATATATATATATATATATATATATATATATATATATATATGTATATATCCTGAGCATGTTTCTTTCCCCATGTTCCAAACTACCACACTATTCCAAAGTTTTTCAGTTTGTGTTCTTTCTTTCTCTGTTAATAATCTGATATCTTCTAAAACAATAATATGTGCATCTGCTGCAGCACACCATTGTAATATACTTATTCTCCTCTTAAGATTTTTCATACTGTTCACATTGAAAGCTAATATTTTTAGCTTTTAAGAACAGTTAGTATAACATTTTGATCCCTTTCCTTTTTTATTTTCTAGAAGCATTATATTTTTGAATTTTCTTTTCCTTTCTTTAACTCTTTTCCCTATCAAATTATTTTTATTTCTTACTGTACACCAGTCAGCTTCTTCCTCGCTTATCTCATCTGTTTCATTTTCCTTGTTACGTTCTTCAACTTCATGTGCAACCTCTTTTTCAGTCACATCTTTTTGTACATTTTCTTGTATAACATATTCTTTGATCTCTTTCTCCTGTAAAACGTCATTTTCATTTTTTGCACATTTATTTCATATTCTAGCCATGAATGACTAGTATTGCAGTATTTTTGCACTTTAAATCACATTTTTTGCATTATGCCCTGTTTTACCACATAAATAACATCTTTTTTATCACATTCATTGATTAAATGGTCATTTCTTCCACAAAAAAATAAGTCTTTGCTTGACCCCTGTATTTCACAAAACCCCTATCACCAAGAACATTAATAATACTAGGTACATGTGTAACATTATCGTTTTCCATTTTCAGCATTAGTCCACATTTCCATCCCCCAGTCCAGTCCTCTTTCATCATATATTTTGTAGTGTCCATTACTTCTTTACATATAGTTAAGAAATGTTATTTCAGTTCCTTTGCTTCAACTTCAGTTCTAAACTGGATCACTATTCTTTATGGTTTGTTGGTCTGTAAAAAGCTTGCACAACATATTCTGACCACAGATAAATATTTTTCTTTTGTTCATATGCACCCAAAAAGTTTTTCATGGCCTGCCCCAGTCTCAAATATTAAGTCACAAAAAGTTTATTAATTAAAATAAATGCTCTTATCTCTTTTGGTTTGACACCCAGAGGTGCTGTGACATAGTCCCAAACCTCATACCTGTCTAAACTTTCTTCTTTTGCACTGCTCACACATACTGTATATTTCATTTTTGTCTCTTTTATTTTATCTTTTTCCTTGTTCCTTCAACAGTTGTGCATAGGTCTTTATCTCTGGAACTTTTTCTGGCACACTCCCTTCTTCTGCCTTTTCTTCTTCTATTTTTTCTATGATGTCACTCCGTGAAATAGCTGCTCCATTTTCTGGTTCACTTTGATTTACCATTTCTTCTAAATAATCATCCCACAACCCCCCCCCCCCCCGACTGGAGAATTGTAATTATGCATTTTTCAGAGGTAACTGTCTCTCCTTTAGTCTCTTATGAAAGTTTTCTCTGTGTCCATCTCTGTTTCAGCTACAATATCCTTTCCTCCAATGTCACTGTTTTTTCTGCACCTACATCATCAGAAAAAAACTTCTGGTAATGATTCCACCATTTCAACTATATTTTCTGAAAGTTTCACCCCATTTTCAGCAAATCTTAATCAGCCATGTTTTCTCCCTGTTCCTCCTGGCTGCCTCCATGCCTGGACAGGAAACAGGAAGTCAGGATGTGTAACACACAAACTCTTCCCCGACTACCTAGAGTAGCTGAAGTTACCCGATGCCTTGGACAGATTTCCCCTAGTTTCATAAATACTATTTCATCTTTACCATGAAAGGGGTCATTAGACTAATGGGACTAACCTATTCAACAAAAGGCTAACTAAAAATAAAATAGAATAAAATAAAATAAGTAAAAATTAGTACAGTCACTCTCATCCCCTCAAGGAATAGCCTACCATTAAATGTCCCAGGCTGTAGGCATCAACCAGGTCTTAATCACAACTTCATATTATAGATGAACCTTCCATGCACATTCTATAAGTGAGTTGCAACTGGGCTGTCACACTTCACATCTTCAAATTATTCAGGGAAAGCTCCAGCTCATGCCTTCTGATACTCTAGCTGAGGAATGAACTGCCTGATTCTAACCCTCCATACCTCTTTTTTTATATATCTTTAATTTGCAATTAGTGACTTGTTAACTTGCTAATAGACAGAATTTTTCCTGACTAACTGCTGTGGGAATTTTCCCATGTTCCATGCTACAACAAACATTTTAGAAACACACATTACCATTTACTAGAACCATCATGTTAAAACTATCCCATACAAACACAAAAATGGGGATTACTGACAGATTACAATATCTTGGAAGTACTTGACAACCCAGCGACATTTCCATTGGCTATGCCAGGCCTGTTACTCACTATATATTGAAAGGGGTGGCATGATATTGCCCAGTGACAGAATTTAATTTTGCTATTAGTTTGCCTAAACTGCTGCACTGCACTGTGACCCATTATGAAATTGAAATGCCTGCCTAGCAAACACAATGTCAAGGGAAAAAAGGTATGCTTTGTAACTAGCACAATCCTTCAGTGTCAGAACATCTTTCTGCATTGCTCAACTTTCTGCTGTTGTAGTGTGGGGAGTGCTCCTCCTCTTGAAAACCTTGCGAAACATCTGATACATCTGTCTAGAGTGGAAACTAGAAAAATCAGGAATCACTAACACAGGCTTAGAATATAAGATCCTCTTTAGATCATTAAATGCTCTATTGGCCTCAAGACACCATTACAGTTTTACAGAAACATTCCCTATTGTTAGATCTATCAAAAAACAGATAGTCAGGAAATTTGGTTCAAATTTCCTATTGTATCCATCTAGTTAAAGCAAAACCTTCACCTGTCTTTTGTGTTGGGTACAGGAAAATTTATATAGTTTTTGTGTTTTCTTTCCTAGTTGTGGTCTTATCACCCTTCTTCCTATACGGTATAATAAGTATGTGGTTTACTTTTCTTAACACTTACAAACAAATCTGCATTTTGATATGGATTCTAACATAGCCACAGTTTTGTTAAATGATATGCTCAGTCCACTGAATGACTGACCATATCATCCAGATATAGTGCAGCATATCAAGAATGGGGCTTTATAATTTTATCTCTTGATCTCTGAAAATTAGTTGGGGCTACATAAAGGACAAATGGCAATACTGTGCAGTGAGCAGACCATTAGGCATTATAAAGGCTGTTTTTTTTTTCTTTCACAGATAGGATACATGGTATATGCCAATATTGGTCTTCTTCAAGACCAATCCTCAAAAGCTAGTTACGAAAATAAAATTGCCAAAGATTCCAAAGACAACCACAAGGCATTCTATAGTTATGTCAAGAATCTAAATGGCAATGCTCAGATCTTCTCTGAGTTACAACAGAATGGCATTAAATATACTGATCCCATGGATATTGCCAACATCCTGGCAGATCGATTTAGTGCCAACTTCACCCCACTCTCACCCCCTAAAGGGCCCATCTCAATACCAAAGGATTGCCAAATTCCGATAATCACGGCCACACAAGTAGAAACTGCACTCTCCAAAGCTAAGAATACAGCATCCATGGGACCAGATGACATCCCAGGCTGTGTACTACATGAACTACAAAATGAACTGGCACCTCACCTAAGTATCATGTTTAATCATAGCCTCACCTCAGGCTTCATGCCCACTGAGTGGCGCACAGCTACAGTTATCCCGCTCCACAAGGGAGGATCCACCTTGGATCCTGGGAACTACCGTCCCACCAGTCTGACAAGCCTGATTTGCAAGGGAATGGAATGCATTATCATGGAACTTATAAACAAAGACATTGGCAACCTTCAAACACTGGACCCCACCCAGTTTGGGTTTGTGAAAGGCCGATCTTGTCTCCTGAATCTGATTGACTTCTTCGAATCAGTCTCCAGTGCTGTGGACGAGGGTAAGGCAGTCCACACAGCCTATCTGGACTTCGTCAAGGCCTTTGACACCATCCCCCACTCTGGAATCATAGATAAACTTACTAAGCTGGGCATAAATCCCTACATCACTCGATGGGTTGCTAACTGGCTTACTGACAGAACCCAGACAGTAAAGGTAGCCGACTCCAAATCCAGCTCCAGACAAGTGACAAGTGGAGTACCTCAGGGTTCAGTCCTGGGACCACTCTTGTTTGGCATCTACTTCTCTGAAGTACAGGCCAACACTAAGGGACTCTGGCTAACAAAGTTTGCAGATGACTGCAAACTGGGAGCCATTATTGAATCCCCAAATGATGTGGATATTCTACAAAAGGGCCTTACAGAAACATATGCCTGGTGCCAGAGCCATGGGCTCAAGCTTTATGCCAAGAAATGTATAGTTATCCCCTTTGGAAAAAAACATGTACTCATGAATTACCACATAGGTGGCAAGACACTAAACATCGAAAGTGTGATGAGAGACTTAGGGACACAGGTGGACAGTGGTCTCACTTTCGATAACCACATTGCCACAACAGTCAGGAAATCCTTCTATGTGGCACACCTCATCACTAAGGGCTTTTCATCCAGAAAAAAGGAGGTCATTGTCCCACTGTACTCATCCCTCATTAGACCCATTATAGAGTATAATGCCCCTTTTGGTATTTACCTCACAAGACATCTGCAACAGCTTGAAAGGCCACAGAAATACCTCACTAAAAGAATCACAGGCCTAAAGCAGATGCCATATACTGACCATCTAAAAAAACTCCAGCTATACTCTGTAGCATATCATCTACTCAGAGGCGATCTCTGCTTAACATACAAGGCCATGTCAAACCCTGAGCTGTTGGACATGCTCCACTTAAAGAAATCCCAATCCCTCAGAGCCAGATGCTCCAGGGATCTAAACCTTGTCATCACAATAAACAAAACATGCTGGAGGGATAGGTTCCAGACCCAGAGACTTCCCGTACTCTGGAATAGACTGCCCATACATATCAAGCAGAGCGCCTCATTGGCCCTCTTCAAAAGGAACCTTGACGATTGGATGGGAGATTGGAAATTTACTCCGGGGATCATGTCAGTCACCCTGCTAGACAGGGGCCTGGAGAAGTAAATATTGTGGGAAGAAATATCCAGGGAATTGTTATGGTTAGGCTTGCATAGGCCTTAGGGCCGATAGCCTAGTACCAACCTATGAACCTATGAACTAGTGTTGTCAAGTATCTTGTCGTTCCTAGGTTCTCAATGAATTTATCAGTTCTGGACATGCGTCAGCTATCAAAGTTTGAAATGATATTTAGTTTCCTAAAATCATTACAGAATCTGATACTTTCATCAGGCTTAGGAACTAATATTATCAGACATCTGCATTGATTCTTCTTTCACACCCAATTTAAGCATTGTTTTAACCATTTCTCTTACTAATTGTTTTTGTTTCATAGTTTCATAGTAGTGTACTAGGTTATCTGCCCTGGGGCATTTACAAGCCTAGCCAACAATGATGTGGCTTACACCACCCCGTATTATATAGTTGCGCCTCTCTAGTAGTGACACATGTGGGACCCCATTATTTAGTAAACTATACCTCTGTCTAGTAGTGACACTGAGGTGACTCCCGGGGTAAACTTACGATCTCCCATCCATGCATCGAGATTTTTCTTGAACAGTGCCAATGAAGGGCTCTGTCTCACATGAACTGGGATTTTGTTCCAGAGTACGGGTAACCTCTGTGTTATGAATCTATCCCTCCAGCATGTTTTATTCATATTTGTGCAGAGGTTGAAATCTTTAGCTCAGCGTGGTTCTGGTGGATCTGGATTTTTGAGATGGAGCATGTCCATCAGTTCTTGGTTGGACATGGCCCTATATGTTAGGCACAAATCACCTCTGAGCAGGCGGTATGCTACTGAATAGAGCTGGAGTTTCTTTAATCTAGCTGGATAAGGCACATGTTTGAGACCCATGATCCTCTTGGTGAGGTACTTCTGGGGTCTTTCCAGTTGTTGCATGTGCCGGGTGAGATACATCCCAAATGGAGCATTATATTCAATCATGGGCCTGACAAGTGAGGAATATAGAGGTACAATGACCTCCTTTGATCTGGATGAGAATCCCTTCATGATGAGATGGGCAAGGTAGAATGTCTTTCTGACCACTTTGGCAACATGGTTGTCAAAGGAGAGGTCACTATCGACTTGAGTCCCCAGGTCTCTGATTACTTCTTCCGTACTCAGTGGGTTATTGTCTATGTGATAATTTGTGGGTACTTTGTTTTTCCCAAAGGGATGACTATACATTTTTGGCGTTAAGTTTGAGGCCATGATTCCGGCACCAGTTGTCCGTTTCAGTGAGACCTTTCTGTAGGATGTGTGTGTCAGCAGGTGAATCAACTATGGCACCCAGTTTGCAGTCATCTGCAAACTTTGTCAGCCATAATCCTCCCATATTTGCTTTCACATCCGAGAAGTAAATGCCGAATAAGAGTGGTCCCAAGACTGAGCCCTGTGGGACACCACTCGTGACTGGTTTTGAGTCTGACATGGCTCCAGCAATTTTGACCTTATGGGTTCTGTTTTTAGCCAGTTTGCTACCCATCTTGTGACATATGGATTTACATTTAGGCTGCTGAGCTTGTCTATGATGCCAGAGTGTGGTATCATGTCAAAGACTTTAGCCAAGTCCAAGTAGGCAGTGTGGACAGCCTTGCCCTCGTCGATGGCACTAGTGACTGTCTCGAAGAAGTCAACCAGGTTTAAGAGGCAGGATCTGCCTTTACAAAACCAAACTGGGTGGGATCAAGGGTCTGCAGATCTCCAATATCGCCATTTATGAGTTCCATGATGATTCTTTCCATAGCCTTGCAGACCAGGCTGGTCAGACTTATGGGGCGGTAGTTACCAGGGTCAGTAGAATTTCCCCCTTTGTGGAGTGGGACCACTGTTGCTGTGCGCCAGTGTTCAGGTACATATCCTGTAGTGAGGCTAAGATTGAATAACGTTTTTAGGTGCGGGTTGAGTTCATCTTGAAGTTCACGTAACACGCAACCGGGGATACCATCGGGTCCCATAGATGCTGTGTTTTTTGCTTTGTTGAGTGCTGATTTCACTTGTATGTCTGAGATGACAGGTAGGTTACATTCAGCAGGGATAATTACTACATCTTTAGGGGGTGAGGGAGGGGAGAAATTTGCACTGAACCTATCTGCCAGAATATTGGCAATGTCGGTAGGGTCAGTGAATTTTTTGTCGTTGTGTACCAACTCAGAGCATATCTGAGAATTTCCTCCCAAGGTTCTGACATAATTGAAGAAGGCCTTGTGATTGTCTTTGGTATCCTTGGCAATCTTTCTCTCAAAGTTGGCTTTAGATGTTTTTATGAGAGAACGTAGTTTTTTACTTGTGTTGATCAGGGAAGCCTTTCCCTTGTGGGATTTGGCTTTGTCCTGCAGTAGCTTCCTTCTTTTGTTGTACAGTTTGTTTATAGCCGGGGTCCACCAAACCGGGCATTTTCCCTTGGTGGAGAGGGTCTTTTAGTTGGGATTGCTTGATCCATGCATTCTTGTAGATGTCCGTAGAAGGCTGTTGTGTAGGATTCAGCATTTTGGGATGTGGTTTCCATTAACCCAGTAGGCTTAAAGGATATAATTTCTGACTTAAGGAGTGTAAAGTCAGCTTTTGAAAAATTTTTCACTGTAGTCTTTTGTTCTGGGGGTGGGGGTGGGATATGTACATCCAACGTGATCAGTTTATGGTCAGATCTTACTAGTGAGGGGTTTATATCCGGTGCGGAGCATTTGGACCCCATGTTCGTGATAATCAGGTCAAGTATATTATCTCTCCTCATAGGAGAAGTGACCAGTTGCTCCATAGCATTTGAGTTAATGAATTCCAGGAATCTTTGGGCTAGGGTGTTAGGGCTAGAATAGTGGGCCCAGTTTATGTTGGGGTAGTTGAAGTCACCCAATATGATGGTGTTTGGTGTGACATTCATATCCTCCAGTGTTTTCAGGAATACTTGATAGGATTCCTGGGATTGGGAGGGTGTTCTATAATATGCGATCAGTTGTATGGCAGTTTTGCCTATGGTGAGTAAAACTTGTATGGTTTCTGATGCTTCATGGGTAGCCACCAATCGAGAGGTGTAGGTGTCCTTTATGAAAATGGACACTCCCCCTCCCTTTGTGGTTCGGCCTGGAACTTGAGGCCGAAAAGCATGATATGAGGTATAGCCTGGTAGCGCTGGAGTGCTCTCAGGAGCCTTGAACCAGGTTTCAGTTACTGCACAGACATCGATGTTCTCCATACTGAGAAGTGCTTGAGTGCCTGCATCTTGAGATTTAGACTTCTGGCGTTGAGCAGCATTACCCTTAATTTTTTCCATTTTGTTTTTACGGAGGTTGATTTGTCTTTTGAGCATTGCCTAAAAAGGCACTATGGGGTGGCAAGAGCCTTGGCCAGTATCCGGAAGCCCAGTGGTGACAGGTGCAAGCCATCCCTTGCGAAGCAACGCGGCTTGTCCAGCATGTCATCCCCAGGCTGACAGACATTGGATCCCCCTAGAATGACACCAGTGATTAAGCCAATTGTTAAAATTGATCATTTTGTCTTTGTACTGAGGCATCATTCTTGGTGAAGGCAGGATGCTGCTCAGGGTCAGGGTCATACCAGTCTGGGCTACATAATCGGAGAGCTCCTCAATGTCTCTTTTCATGTAGTCCAGGGAGGTACATCTCAGGTCATTCACACCAGCATGGACAATGACTGCATCATACTTGCACTTGCTTTGGAGTGACCTGAGTGCGTGTGTAATGTGGCGGATCCTAGCTCCCGATAGGCAGCTCACCATTACCCTCTCCTTATTCAGCCTGGTAAGTGGAACGTCGGTGTGTCTGACTATAGAGTCACCTATTACTAATGTCTCTGGCATAGTGTTTTGCCTTAGGGGCTGTGATTGTGTGACACACCTGTTGTTTGAGGTATGTGTTGTAGGTGTTACGTTTTGTGGGGGTGTATTTCTGGGTGTCTGCTTTGGAGGCCTCTGTTGTTTTGGTAAGTTTTTTATAAGAGCCTCCGAGTATGTCTTTGTGTTCTTATGTGTTTGGTTTGTAGTGGTGGTGGTTTTATCTGTGACCGGTTTTGCTTCGGGTGTGGGTACCTTCTTCTCCTGTCTGGTCTTGCCAGTCCTGAGTTGAGAGAGTTCAGCCTCCAGTCTGGCTATATAGTTGCATCTCTCACAAGTATTTGTGTTAGTAGGAAGGAGGAGAGGGTTGTCTGTGTACATGAGACAATTGTAACATTGTCTTAAGATTCCCAGGTTAACCAGCTGAACAAGAGAGGATGCTAGTGGTCTACCACTCGACATACTAGAATATTATAAGGAGTGCTGTGCCTTTAAGGGAAGTGGGTATTCACAGGGGGTAGTGGATGGCTGTAGTGCTTACTTTAGTATAAGAGTGCTTACTTATTTATAAGAGTGCTTGCTAAGACTAGAAGTCCCGAAAACAGTGCTAATATATACAGCTAAATAGACTGAGTAGAGCTTTCTAAGTGAAAAATTGAAGAGCAGACTTGGCGGAGCCAGAAATAGTTTAAACCTGTATAACCGCTGCTGCTCTATACGCCCAACCGCACAAAAATGCCCTGAGGCGGATTTTTATACAGGGAACTTGAAAAGAACTAGAAATGGTCCAAAGCAACCAATAATTTACAGCTCAAGTGCTGAGGTCACTTCCCCCAGGGACAGATAGGCTGCTCAAGGCTCCCCACTCCCACTGGTGAGCTCAGAAACTTCCTTCTATCCAAGTAAGGCAATGGCCAACACAGGAACTACACACAGCCCAGAATACAGCAAAGCCTGTATACTGGTCCAAACTAATCGAGCAAAGGCGGGAAAACAAGGAGTATTTTTTTTCGTTTTTTGTTTTTTCAGGAAAGCACACAGAAATGCAATTAAGCAAACAGTAAAATCGATTTACACAGGCTAGCACACTTTAGTGGGCAGCCTCAGCAGTTGTGGTTCTGGAGCCCTTTAATGTTCTTAGTCTTAATTTCAGTCCATGTGTTGTCTCTGTTATGTTTATCAGTTTAGTTTGTCCTAAGCATTTCTGAGAATTGTTCCTTATTTTTAACAGTAATAATCTTGCTTTCTGCATTTATAACTCTTAACAAGGATTCCTTTAGACATACTCCAGGTAAAGACTCTCATCTTAATCTATGAAATTCAGTTTACAAGCTGTCTGCCAAATTCTGTAATAACTTGCGCAGCCTCAGTTATTAATGTGATAGACATTCTCTAGCTTCTTCTTTTCTGGTAGTATGCCCTTATAGCACATTTATTTCTTCCTAACATCTTGCCAATTGACCCCTGTCATTTGGTTGGACATTTATTTTCTGTGGAGGGCCTTATGACTAGTACCTGAGCTCCTAGGTTAAAATCTCTAAGTTGGATGTTTTATTATAAACCCATTTTTGCATTTTCTGGACTCTCTGCATATGCTCCCATACTATGGGCCTTAACAGAGTTAATCTATTTTACAAACTGACAGAGGGTTCCATCATACTTTTAAGTGGTATATTTCTTCCTCCCAAGTTTCCTTTGCATTGTCAAGTCTTCTCAGATACCTTTCATGCAAATGTTCAAAGGATTAAACACAGCTGAAACATGTAGCACCTGCATGACTGCAAACACTACATTGGGTAATAATTGTTACCAGTAATTTTACTGTCCACATCAATAACTTTCCTTAGCATGGAGCATAAACTCTACTAATTTATCAATTGTTTGACTTTATAGCATTAACACAACTAATGCAGTATATCTGACATAAAGGGAATATCTGAGAGAGTAAGAATCACTTTAGAAAATGACAATCTGAAGAACAGCTATGTCAGGTTCTTGGTAACAGCTTTATCATTAGCTTTGCACAGTGAAACTGCTTTTGGAAATTTGGTAGCCTAGCCCATTTTGACTGTTATGTACTGATAACCACTGTTAGGTTTTGCTACTTTTTCTAGAATGTCCCCGGCAATACATGCAGATGGTACCTGTATAATGGGCATTGTGATCAGGACTTTATTGTCCAGGATGGTGCATTGTTTTCCAGCATCCTGAGCAAGAAAAGAAGTTTTAAATTTCTTTCATGATGACTTGTCAGTACAATCTGGCTAGTAGTCTTGCCTTAATGTTTTTTCCCCATCCTCAGTTAACTTCCCAGCATACTTCTATGGTCTAGTTTCTTTACTAGTGTCCTGTAAGATTTTTTCAGTAGTAGATGATGCAGCATTTTTCCATGTCTTTATTTCCACTATGATGCAGAGTTTCGTCCATTTCTTTATATCCTGTATAGAACAGGTTATTTTGTAGCTCAAACGTGAGTAAGA
>NC_056727.1:1161914362-1161924362 GCF_019279795.1 Protopterus annectens | reverse complement strand
TCTACCTCTTCACTAATCCAGTATGCCAATGACTCTACCCTTATTACCCTCTCTGACAACCCACTGACCTCCACTCCCTTACCCAGACTTCTTTCAACACCATAGAGCACTGGTTAATTAATAACCAACTAATCCTTAATCCAAAGAAAACTAAGCTTTTTCTCTTTCTTCCAAAATCTTTGTCCAAGCTTAAAACCTCCTTCTGTCTCTCTTCCATAGATAATACCATTATTCATGTAGACTCCCATACCAAACATCTAGGAATCACAATCGATGACCAACTGAAATTTGACCACCATATCCAACAATCTATCAAAAAGAACAAACCAAAACTTGGCTTAGTGTGTAGAAATAAAAAAATATTATCCACTACTGCAAGAACTTCACTATCTCAAGCCTACCTACACCCCTGCCTACTCTATGCCTCCCTGTATTTACCCATCTCCAAGCAAATCTTCTAACCAAACTTGAGCAAACTTACAGCCAGATAGCCAAATATGCCTGTAATTTCCCTTATGAATCCCATCACTGCCTTGCACTTTTCCAATTACAATGGTTTGAATTCCCTCAACTACTCCATCTCTCTCAACTATTGATGACACATACTTTACTGCTCAAATCAGGCAACTGTCCCTCTCTGACCTCCCTCCTATCCCTATACAAACCCCCACTAGCCCTCTGTAGTACTGACCAACTCCTATCACACACCTACAGACCTAACAAAACAATAGGCAGACTACTTTATAAATGTTCAGTATCTCAAACCTGGATCAAACTCCCAACCAACATACATTCCATTCAATGCTCATTTCTTTTTAAAAGAGAACTGAGGAGCTACCTTGCTAACTCTCGCTCCTGCACCCATCACCTCCCAACCTAACACATACCTATTGCAAACATTCTCTACCATAACAACTTTTTCCCTTCTTATTTTAATATAACTTGCATACATACTAGCACCATAGTCCCCTCCTCTTTGCCACTGGGCAAAACTATACTCACCTCTCATCCTTTTCCTCCTGACTTACTTTTTCATCTCACTCCCCATCTCTCCTCTCCTCTCCTATCCTCCTTTCTTATCACTCACTTAATGCCCCTAAACTTTCCACTTTTCCTAAACCCCTCTATTTTCAACTCTTCAATTTATTCATCCTTTTCTTCCCCTCTACTATTTTAGTTATTGTCATTAATTGTTGATTTCAGAGCTCCACTTCTACCACAGATCTCATCCTCTTCTTTTTTTTTCTTTAATTTTATGGTTTATTTAATATTTTCCTTTACTACATGGATGTACACTTACTGTGTACTTATATTCCATTTTATGGCATAAATTGCCATTTGTTATGTATACGAATTTACATTTTTGCAATATAAACTTTGTTACTGCTACTGTTATGTTTGTTGTATTTTTAGTTTTATTGTGGAGCTTTTCTCCTTGGATCTGCAATAAAAATGGGCCATCAGCCCAGTGGATTAACCCGGTTAACAAAAGACAAATAAATAAGTAAATAATAAATAAATAAATTAAACGATATGAAAAGTTAGAGAATTGATAGTGAGGATGATGAAAATGATAATAGCACTGAAATCCATCAAAACCTTTCCTATGGGAAGAAGTGTGAAATAGCAAAATCCAGGAAGAAAGAAGAGCAGTGGATGGGACTACTGCAGGGTATCAAAATGTTATGGAGTTGGAGGTTATACCTCAGATCACTAAACTGAGTTGTCCAGATGACAGGATCAACAGGAGAATGAAGAGAATAATGATGTGGACTCAATGCAAATAAAATAGAGTAAATTTCAATTACTGTAAACATGTAAACATGGCCAGCTGCTGATTAGTGGTGACTCGCCATTGAAGAGCATGAAGAATTATCTCCTGGGTATTAAAATCCAGATTTCAGTAACAGCCATATGTGGACCAAGAATAATGACATAAAAAAGGAATATTTCGATTAATAA
The DNA here is from genome assembly GCF_019279795.1 of Protopterus annectens. NCBI lineage: Eukaryota > Metazoa > Chordata > Ceratodontiformes > Protopteridae > Protopterus > Protopterus annectens. The sequence goes on along the minus strand of NC_056727.1, from coordinate 1,161,922,400 downwards.
GGAGCAATCAAACATATTCTGTGGTGATAGTGCGGTGTGGCAATAATGTTATGGGCAGGACTCAGTCTAATGAAGTTCTCTGTGAGGTCAGAACATACCATTATACATCATATGGTGTGAAAATTATCTTTATGGGCATGTTTTCATCTTTTAAATATGGTGATCATCTGAAATCTGTAACAAGTGGAATTAATAGTAGGACACAGAAAACAATCGTGGAATCTAACAATTATAGTATATGTTTATGGGAGTACATGACAGGGAGGCAAAACAGTTTTGCTCAGAGTGGATGCCGTTTGAGTCAAACGACCAATAAAACACAGTATTTTAAGTTATGTAAAGTAATTAAGGATTTTTTGAAATGGAACTAATACATTTTAGATGCTGATACTAGGACACATAAGAAAAATAACAAGTTGCTCCAGGCGGCACTTAATGCAATGAATTTTAATAGGAAAATGTATGAGTTAAATTTGTTATTCTTACAAGAGAATGTGGATATTAATATTATTACAAAAACTAGTGATGTAAACAATCCCCTAAGTCTTCCTGGATACAATTCTTTTTATAATTTTGGCAAAAAGTGTGAAAGGAGTTGATTATCAATATATATGAGAGAAGGCATTCCATATCAGTTAGCTTATATTAGCAATATATTTGAAATTATTTCTGTATCAGTGCAGGTTAATAGTTCTAAAATTCAAATTATTGGCTTTTGTAAGTTCTAAGGTTTATAGGCTCTTACTAGGCTATTGATCTATGAGGATCTTAAGAAGACTTGGCTTAAATTCCCGCGGTAGTTTTTAGCCTTTATATTTTGCATATTAATAACCCACTGGTGGACAGAGCAAGGATATGTTGTAATATTTACTTGTTGCCCCTATGCAGGAGGAACATGAGTGCTAAACTGGGAGAGAATTTGTAATTTTCCATCCAGTCATCAATGTTGCATTTTAATAAAGTAAGAAAAGTACTTTGCTTTATGTGGAGTGGAAGATGGTTCCATCAAAGAGGTATTTTCTGTGCTATATTACTATCCCTTTAGCATGTTCTATTCATGTTACAAAGGAGATTGAGATCTCTTGAGTGGGTATTCATCCTACTATTGGACTTCTGAATGTTTAATACTGTTGACAGAATAGGTTGTGTTGAGAATGTGTACAAGAGTCAGAGACTGCCTTTTAGTAGCTGATACTGAAAAGAGGGCTAAGGCATTGAACTGGTCTGCATAGTTTTTGTGATTTAAGCTCGTGATTTATTTTTGAGAAACTGTTGTGGTTGCTCCGGTTATGATAAATGTTTGCATAGGTACATACTGAATGGGACCTTATACTCAATGATCAGCCTAATGAGAGACAAGTACAACGGAATGATTACATCCCTGGAGCTGGACGCCATATCTTTAGATATAAGCTATGTAATGATAAAGGATTTACATACAGTACATGCTACATGGTGATCAAAGGATAGGTCATTGTTAACATAGGCCCCCAGATCTCTGACTACATGATCAACTATTGGGGGTATAATTTTAATATAATAGTTACAAGGGAGGTCATGCTTGATGAAGGATGTGATCATATATTTCTTGGCATTTAGTCTTTAGCCTATGGTTTTGAAACCAGCTATTTGTTTGGGAAAGGTCCACTTGAAGGATCTTGGTGTACTCTGGTGAGTTTATGATGACATCCAGTTTACAGTCATCTGCAAGCATGGTCAGTCATAAACCCCAAACATTTGCTTTGAATTCCAAGAAGTAGATGTCAAATAAGTGTGTCTAAAGGCCTGAACCCTGGGATACACCACTAGTGACAGCTCTTTTAGAGGCAGTATAGCCACCCACCCTAATTTCCTGAGTTCTACTTATGAGCCACTTCGGTATCCAAAAAGTTATTTAAGGATTTACATTTGGCTGGGATAGTTTAACTATCATACCTGACTACAGGATAGCACCAAATGCCTTTGTGAGGTGTAGATATGGTGTGTTTACTGATTTGCCAACATCCATTGCTTAAGTAACTTACTTGAAGAAGCCAACAAGGTCAAATAGGCAGAATCAGACATTGATGAATCCAAACTGGCTTGGGTCAAGAGTTTGTAGGTTAAATATTTCCTTATTTATTAATTCCATAATGATCCTTTGCATGGCCTTACGTACAAGGCTGGTTAGACTTTTGGGTCTATAGTTACCTTGATCACCCAGATTTTTGCAAGGGGGGACTATCATAAATGTATATTTTTTTTACTCTGATGTAGGCAGAGCTTTTGATAATGACATACGTCCTGTTGTATATGCGGACCTGGCCAAAGCTTTTGATTCCTTTCCTCACTAGACTCTCTCACAAGCTTTGGTAATGTGCAGCTTAATGATTGCATTATGTATTAGATGGTAAACTAGCTATAAAATTAAGTGTTAATGTTTTTATTAAAGATACTAGGTTGGAAGAATTTTAAATGAGAGAGGGGATCCACAGGAATCTGCTTTAGTTCTATTTTCAATCTATGTCTTCGAGTCACTATTTGTAATAACTGGTAGCCTACATGAATAGATTGGATTTAATGGGGAAGTATTTATCATTTCTAAATGTAAAATTTTGAATTTGGGGAAAAAGCTATAATATCCACATAGCTTGGATTATGAACTTATAGGAGACAGTATAGAATATGAAAACCTGGGAGTTACAGAACATGGTCAATTAAAGTTTGAGGGAACAGGCAAATAACATTTTAAAATCATGTTATCTGACCTTTTTATAATGGGATGAATTTAGATATTTGTAATTAGACCTATTATTGAATATGGTATATATTTGTTTGTATTTATTCTCAGGTAGATATATAGAAACTAGAAAGATATTTACCAAACAGTTTAGACATGTTGGAGGTTTGGATTGTGAGGCAAGACTAAAAATTAAGTTGTTTTCAGTTTTTTATAGATTGACTAAAGGTGAATTAATCTGGATGTATAAGTGCCTGAAGAGTAAATGTTTGGAACATACTTTGAGTGTTTCACTCTTGAAATGCAAGAAATAATTAGTTACTTAAAAAACCAAAGCAGAATGCAGCAGAACAATACCATCAAATAAACATCACTGTCATCTACGTCCAGAACAATCTTTATTTATAACCATTTTATAAATAAAACTAATTAGTTATTAGCAGGCATGGAATATATGAAAATAAAAGCAGGAAGAGAGTGTTTTCAGTTGAGGGTAGGTTAGATAAAGAATCTGTTATTTGTTAATGTAAGATTTGTTAGTAATTTGGATGGTTTTAAGAAGAATTAAAATCCATGATAAGGAGAGAGGATTTTCTGGTGTCTGTCTACCTGGAGAATGGCCAGTAGTGACTTCTGCTGAGGTCTCAAGGCCAATTTTGACATTATAATATTTTAAGTCACATGACTAATTATAAAACATGTGAAATTATAACCAATGTAATTAATGACATCACAATCCAAGCATAAAAAGACAAAAATCAAAATGTACAAGCATAAATAACTTATCAGTGTCTAATGGCTAAGGTTTTCTTCAAAAATAATCTTAACAGTAATTATGCCACTTAATTATAGTACATTAACCTTGGATTAAAGATATCCAACAGTATTTTTTAACTTTGTATAGGGTATTATGTCTCCACCTCTCTTACCAATGTTCATACATTGTATGATTTTTTTACTGGCTGGTATACTGTGGTGGTGTGCATTTCTGCATATTCAGTGGAATTAATTGGGTTTGGTGGGAAACTGAAGCTTGCCAATTTGTCACTTAGGAGTAGCTGGTGTGTTTTAAAGGAATTTATAAAGATAACTTGGGTGGAAAGGATCTCTGGTTTCAGTTTTATTTTGAAGGCAAGTGCTGTATGGTCAGACTTAACAAATGATGAACACATGCATGGGATGGTGCAAGATGCTCCCATATTAGTAAGGACAAGATCCAAAATGTTATTACCCTTAGTAGTTATCAGACTAATTGTTCCAGGGCCTCTGTATTGACAACGTCCAGGAATCTCTGTGCTTATGCATTAGTGGTGGTGTAGGTTTCCCAGTCTATAGCTGGATAGTTAAGATCACCTAGGAAAATGGTAATGAGTTTAACACTAAGCGATTCTAGATCCTGTAGCTAGGCATTGTGGTTTCTTTTGTCATAGAGCTCTATAGCTAGTTAATATATGGTACGAGACAATTCTGATGGTTATATGGACATGGAGATGCTCTAGTCCATCATGCTGCTTTACCAGCCTTGATGTGAATCTCTTACAAATGTAGACTGATACAACTCCATCTTTTTTCCCCTCTTGCACAGTAGCTGGTCTAAACATATGGAAAGCATTAAAGCCCTGCAAACCTAGAATGCCCTTCACTATTTTAAACCATGTCTCAGTCACTTCATAGACACCAATGTCTTCCAGGTTGAGAAGGGCTTGTAGGTGGTGGAGTTTCTTGTTCAGGCTCCTAGCATTTATCAGTTACACCTTCATATTTTCCTTTGCTTGTTTCATTATTTTGATAGGTTTATCAGGCTGGCATTGCCTGAAAAAGACACTACAGGGGTAGACAATATCCTTGCTAATAACTGAAAATCTAAAGGGGACAGATGCAGGCCACTCCTGGTGAAGCAGCATGGTCTGTTGAGCATATTTTCCCAGTCTGACAAATACTTGACCATTTTGAATGACATCAAAAACTAAACCAATTATTGAATTCAATTATTTTTTGCTCATATCGCAGCATCATCCTTGGACAAGGTAGAATGCTGCTCCATGCTAGACTCATACCAACCTTGGACACATAGTATGAGAACTCCATCATGTCTCTCTTCATATAATCCAGGGAGGTACAGCTCAAGCCATTGACGCCGGCATGAACTATGACAGATGCATACTAGTACTTGTTGCTCAAGGGCCCAAGTGCATGCTGATATTATGGATCCTAGCACCAGACAAGCAACTAATGCTCACTCTTGACTTGCTCAGCCTGGTAAGAGGCACACCTGTATGTATTACAATGGACTCACCTATAACAAGAAAGTTTGGTTGGGTTGATGCCTGCCTTGGGCTCAGCATCTGTGACTATGAGATTCCTTGTGCTATGTGAGGAAGTAGGTTTAATACACTGACTGCATTTTGTGCCCTTGTTGTGCATTGGTGGTCTTTGTAGTTTAGGATATTTAATTTTTAGAACCTCGGCATGTGATGGATTATGTGTATTGTGATGGCCTTGGAGAAATGTGATGTGTGGTGTACTGCTGACCATTTTGGTGTCTGAGTTTAATGTATGTGAGATTTTTGCCTCCAAGGATATTATAAATATATATATATATATATATATATATATATATATATACATCTCTCACACACTGTGCTATGTTGTTTGAGTAGTAGATGATCATCAGACAGCATGCAACAATACGTATGTATTGTTTGCTGTCTCTTTAAAATGTATTCAGCTTCTTAACTGAATTCTTGATTAGTGTTTTTATATAAATGGTTTGTTTTAGTAATATTTTATACATCTGAAGAAGCAGCCAGTTTGACTGCGAAAGCGCTTATGTCTGAAACTTACAAGAAGTCTTGTTTTTATGAATATAGCCTTGGTTCGACTCATCTCGTTGGTTTTGGTTGATATTTGTAGAATTATTTACATAATTCAATTAATATGATGATTCCAAGGATAAATATATGATTATAGTTAATATGATATAAAGATCATTTGATCTATAAAAAAAGCAAAGATTCATTTGATTGAAAAATCATTTGAATTAAATCACAAAGCAATGAAACTCATTTCATTGAAAACGTCTCTCGCTCACACACATGTCCACACACACAGATAAATATATATATGTGTGTGTGTGTGTGTGTGTGTGTGTGTGTGTGTTGGTATAAAAGCTTTTTTTGCAGGGAGGCAAGCCTTCTACACCCCCATGTGGGGGTTTTGCCCCCGCACCCCTAACAGTCACACAAGCATGGACAAACAAGATCAGTCTTGAGACACTAAATCACTACTGCTGGTCCACATGCACAATCTTCCAGACATGGAGGTACAACTTAAAAGTGGGCATTAGCAAGGAACTAATGATTAACACTAATTTACATTATAATTTCTATCCACCAAAACCAAACCAACAGTCATTTTCTTACAAGCTGACTCACACATGCACAGACGATGCTTTCTTCATGTAAGGCACTTTACTGCAGAGAAATATAAATTGGGGGGGGTCCTTATTCCAGGGAAGAAAACTTCATATTCAGGAGATACTGTCAGTATCTGTGGTGCAACATATAGCACACTTGTCTTGGTTGTGAAGGCTTTGGGTTGTATTCCCACATAAGGTAAATGGAGTGTTGAAAGGTACATGGATTGCTGACACTGCAGCGTAGCATAAGAGAGTGCTTAACCCTTGAGTGTACCATCCTTTGGAAGTGATGTTAAACTGAGGTTGGTTTTAGCTCACGCCTCATGTGGATGTAAAAGATCCCATGACACCTATTAAAAAGGCTCAAATTTCTCCTAATAGTAGAAACACACTTTGAGCTTTCTCTGAAATGTATCTCCAAAGTTATTGCATTGAAGCAAGGCTTTGTAAACTGCTTTCTCTCTCTCTCTCTCTCTCTCTCTGATTCAAAATATTGGTTTTAATAACTGCTATGTCATGCCACTCAGCTACATAATGCACTTAATTGATGATTCTTTGAAAACAGGTCATTAGCTTAGTGAGACTAACCTTGTCAACAAAGGATAGATAGATATTTAGACAGATAGATAGATAGATCTGTAAACTCCTGCAGGTCCCTATGCATAGATGGCTATATGTTGGCCTGTCTTTGAGACTTCACAGTCACTTTCAGTTCAAAATGAAGTTTTTATCTGGTCCTCATTACATAAGCACTTTACAAACCTGAACAAGATACAGCAAAATTTAATATTCCTTTATACTTAAAGTCAATCATAGCAATTAAAATAACATATTGCACTATATAATAAATCAATAAAAGAAAACATAATCAAGAAAAGTTATGAGTTCATAGAGTTCTTACTGAATTTGGTATCACTTAAACAGCAGCAATACAATTCAGCAAAAAAAAATCAAAATAAAAATATGGAAGAAGTTGAACAAACTGTCTTCTTATTAATCAGGATCAAACAACCCTTCAACCTTAATACTACATTGATAATAACATTCATTAACCTTTCTAATCTGCAACATTCAAAGTCCTGCTGACATACTGTATGCTCACAAAATATAGATATTGCCTTAGTACATTTCCATGCCCCAGGCAACAAATTCACATTACTTCACTGCTGAAATAGCAATGTGCATGCCATCCATCTTTGATTTACTGCAGGTATGGTACACTGAGGACAAAACACTCAACTACACATCTAGGCATGACACAGCAGACTAATGCACTAGTGTTGTAAGTGCAAAACATATATAATTCTGCTGAGGGAACAAGTGTAGTTTTTTTTTTTTTTTGCCATTCCACTCTGATCACATATCCAGCAATCCATCTAAGACCATTCACATTGCCAAGAGCAGAGAGAGAAAGAGAGAGAGAGAGAGAGAGGGAAATCAAGATCTCCACATTAGCTGAAAAATAAGCAAGTAGTCAAGGAATGAAGGAAAAAAGGCAAAGCGATGAAGTAGTTATATTCCAGAAACAATGTTGCCATAACAAGAATGGAATGAATCCCATATAATGAACAGATCCACAAAACAGAAATGACAAATAACAGAAACTACTAGCTGTCACAGCTTCAAAATAAATCCAAAAAGTCACATTAACTTTCATGGCTTGAATAAAATCACATTTTTTTACTTTAGCCAGCTGTAATCCAAACTGGTAGCATTCTTTCCTGAAAACACAAATTTTCCTCATTTCTGCATATCCATCCATCCACCCATCCATCTATCCATCCACATCCTCTTTTTTTCCATTTTAGCACATGGGATCAGGGAGTCACTTCAACAGTGGCAATCATCCAGAACCAAGGTTTATACCACCAGGTGACTAGCCCTGCCACATGATGCTTTAA
>NC_056727.1:1161899362-1161909362 GCF_019279795.1 Protopterus annectens | reverse complement strand
TTCTATATAGCACTGTAACTTCCAGGTATGTCAGTGGCAGAGCAGTACAGAGTAATGTGGTGAACCACTGACAGACAGTTGTGTATAGGTTGATAGGTTGCTATGACATTAGTAGGGTATTGGCCCTGGAGCCCTTATAACCCATGCAGACAAGAGTGCAGCCCATGTTACAACATGTCAGCACACAGAGCCCCTATCCAGCAGGGACACAGATGGGATCACAGGACTGTATTTTGTGTTTCTCGTGCACTTACACAGGGAGCACATCACTAGGGGTATTGTGGCACTTGGCTTGCTGTTGACAGGGAGTGTATGGGGGAGTGTGTGGTATATGTATCTGTCACACCAACAAGCCATACTGATATTACAGCCCAGGTTGATGCTGCATCTACAGGTTGATGGCATGGGGCTTGAGTTCCAGATATGCAACAGTCTCATCAAGGCAGGGTCTAGATTGCTTTGTATGTCAGACAGGGGTCACCTCAGCAGAGTCTATATGGAATGGGGTAGAGGGACAGTGCTGCTAGCCTATCTGTGTAAGGTAGGTGTTTGGGGTTTGTGCTAAGGCCTTCGTGTTTGCAAGACCCTGATGTTTAGAGTCTACATGGTCTGTGGTGTGTAGGTTTGTGGGATTCTCATGTGGTTTTGCCTCTGAGGTGTCCATTGTTTGGGCTTTGTTTTGTTGCAGACCTCCACTTGCATGGGTGTGTGTTATATATTTGCAGGTGATGTTTTCTGACTCCTTACACTGCATGGCACCTATGTTACTGTACAATCTGTTCTGGTGTGCACATTCTCCATTTGTCTGGCCAGTAGTTCCCCTTCCCCTTATGTGTGTCTCTTTGTCCTTCTGTCGTCCAGTCACAGGCTTTGGCCACAGTGGCTGCTGTTATGTATTTGTAATTCTGATGTGGGTGGGGTATATGCCTTTACATCACACACAGGGTTGTGGACTTTACACCTTTGAGTGTACCTATTTAAAAGGTTGTCCATCATTGCACCACTCCATTTGCTGTGGTCCTTAGAGGGTTTGTGTTGCTATATGTTATGAGGCTACATGTGGCCCTGTCATACTATCACAGACATCTGGACAGGCCCAAATGTGACAGTCAGACAAAGGCCCACACATGGAGACAGGTTGTTAATAATGTTCTGCCAAACATAGACAGTTGGGAGACCGGTTTGGTAATTGCTTGTTTGCTCTTATGGGTTTGATGTCTGCTTCCCCACTGTCTGCCATTGCTGTTTTGACATAACCCTTTCTTGTTTTGCAAATAGTTGGCAGGCAAATGCAATGTTAGGACAAACAGAACAGATATACAAGGCATACTTGTGCTCCTTCTGTGACAATCTGTGTCATTCCAGGGGTATGGCTGTTACAGAAAGGTTGCAGTCTTTTATACACTGGCAGTACACTGACCTTCAGGTACCCACTGCCCTACTAAGCACCATACCTCTCAACTTCTGAGTGCCAGACATTTGGACAAAGCCATTTTAAAGTACTGGCATTACAAACCTAGAAAGGTGATTTAGTAACAGGTTTTGAATTAGCATGCATGTTTCTATAGGGTATGGAGTCTGGCACTACAACCTGTCATTATTTTCTGACCTTAGTCTTATGTGATTTGCCAACGAATTGCCAGACGACCACTATTTCATGTTATACAGACCAAAATTAGGATGCAAACCTCTGGACATTCTGCAATAGGTCTGTATAGTTGAGAGGTATGGTAGGCACTGTGTAGGTTACTCCAAGCTGTGCACTGTCCATATGTGTGTTCCCCCTGTTCATGAGCTGTACAACTTTCCTGCATTAACAGATATTGACATCTGGACAGTTGGTGCAGCTCCTACCATAGGTGTAGCAGACATGCAGAATAGTTGGCACTGCAGTTCTTGGAACATGCCCCTGCCAAAGACAGCACAGTACCTAGGCCACTATGTCACAACAGTGGGAATAATTGCTGGCAACATACTGACAGTATTAACTGCACATATACATACCTCATTGATCTCTGGATATTGCAGACATACAAAAGTTATCATGTTGATTGGGACAGCCCTGGCAATGTGTGCTCTGCTGCTATTTCCCTGCAAACATACATGTTACTGCATTTCTATGGGAATATGGATGTGGGGGCACACCTGTCAATTGTACACATTTGCACAGACTGTGCTGATATTTGCTTTACATTTTGGTTCCATTTAGCTTAGTATTGTGCCCTGTCTTGAAGACTAGAGGCATATCACTAAAGATCACAGTTCAGATCGTAATTGCATACATTTGAGTTTCAGACTTCTTACCCTTCAGAGCCTTACTGCAACTGCAAGACCTACTATGCTATCACTGTGTAAGTCTGTAGGGGGTATTTCATCATTGCCTCCATTTGTAGACCTTTGCAGACATTTCTTTATGGTTTTCTACAGCTGACTTGCTGGGTGAGGCTGAGGGATGAGTATGGGACCCCCACACTGACATCCATGCCTGTGACCTATGACCCCCCAGTTAGTTGGCCCCTCCACATATACTGCAGTGGGATTTGTCACCTTGAGTACTACTGCATAGTGTGGGGAAGCCAGTATTGGGCAAACATTTCCTGGTGTCCCACACAGCTGGCAGTTGTCTACTGCTATCCCAGTAGGCCACCCCATTCCCTTGCATGCATGCAGCAATACCATAGATAGGCTACCAGAACATACAAATCCATTCATTTATTGTTAAGAAGACTGATTTACCTTCTGCCTGTGGCAGTTGTGAGGACGGTGCTTGAGGGCTGCCTATGTCGGATGCACTCAGTACACTGCCTATACATGGCAAAGTACAGGTAGTGAGATATGTTTGTGGCATCCATCTTACTGTGTATGTGAGTCAGAGAGAGGTGTCAGTCCCTGGGTCCCTACAGTGTCAGTGTGTTTGCTATGCATTGCCTCTTTGCCAAGGACAGGGGATATTGGGCACTCCTCTGTCTTCCTACAGGAGCTGGCTCAGGGGGTTCCTCTTCCAAGTCCTTCTGTGTCTGTGAGGACCTTAGCAATGGTGGGGGACTGTGTGGCCCTTCCCCATGCTGTTCCTGCTGCAGCTTTTTCCACAGGATCATATTGTGTAGCATGGCACATACTATGAACATGTGTGCACATGTGGCTGGAGACTACTGCAAGGCTCCACCAGATATGTCAAGGCAGCAGAACTGTGACTTGACCATCCCAAACACATGCTCTTTAATGATCCTGGTTTGTGTGTGTGCCTCATTATGGCCTTCTTGAGTGTGTGTGTGTGTGTGTGTGTGTGTGTGTGTGTGTGTGTGTGTGTGTATGTGTGTGTGTGTGTGTGTGTGTGTGTGTGTGTGTGTGTGCATTTCCGATGGGTGTCATCATCCATGACTTCAGTGCATAACCAGCATCCCCCACCAGATGGACTAAGGGGGAATGTCCCCCCTGGCAAATCCCTGATACAGCTGTGAGGAATGCCAGATGTGGGAATCATGATAGCTTCCAAGGCTGCCAGCACACACATTCATGATAATCCCCTGGGCATTGCACACAACCTGGCAATTGATGGAGTGAAAGTCCTTGTGGTTTACGTGGACCCTACCTTGCTCACCAGGTGGTGCTTTGATGTGGATGTTCGTGCAGTCTGTGACACCCAGTACCTCTGGGTAGTCTGCTACATGGTGGAAGAGGCACATATTGCTGGTCCTCTCCTCAAAAGTGCTGGGAAAGTAAATGTGCTCACCTGCATGTGGTAGCATGGCATTCAGAAACTGGTGGAGAACTCTGGATGCAGATGCCTGTGAGACCCCCATGATGTACCCAGGAGATCATTGGAAAATATCTGTAGCTAGTATTCTTAAGGCTACAGTATTCTTAAGGCTACACATACCTTAGTATCCAGTGGGATGGGTTTCCCTTTGTTGGCTCTGGGTATGAGGTGAGGCCAGCACAGCTCGATGAATTGCTGAACTACATCCCTGTACACCCTGTTGTTCTACTATCTCCAGGTCATGTAGCCCCTGGTAGGTTACCCTCATTCTGAACTCTCTTCTCCTCCTCCTCAGTCTGGAGCAGTTGTCAGCATTATCCTCCTCACCACCTCAGCTTCTAGCACTTACTGATCTATCAAAGTGACAGCAGCTCCTAACATTTTGTTGGTTCAGTAAAATCTGCTCATTTACATACCCTACTGCCTTAGTCCTTAGTTATATCACTACACCAGATCCTTTCTCCTTAGCAACCAGTGTTACCTGTTATTGCTATACACTATAATGGAAAAATGAAGATTTCATTTAAAATTGTCTTTTCACATTTTTTTTATTTTCGGCACAATCTCGCTTGCACGCCACCGTGCTAAGCGTAAGCAGCCGGAACTGGCCCAAAAAATAAACTTTGATTTTCATAATTTTGCAACTCTTTTCCATGCCAATGGCCATATTTTTGGCCATTGGCATGCCTACTGATTATAATACATGCTTTATTTTGAGCTGTCATGCCCTCATTTTCATTTTGGCAGAAATGTACATGGTCAGTAACCGAATGCATTTCTGCAATGGACACTGCTCTGGCATGGATGCCTGCTTGTTTACTGAATCGCTAATTCACCTCATTTGCATGGTTTTCACCAGCGAATGAGGTAAACAGCATTATTCAGTGGTGTCCATGCCAGAATAGTGCTAGCAGGCTCATGCACGCCCCCAGCCTTGTTGACTAAATCGCTTGGCAGCCATATTCCGTGCAGAAGCTGCTGCACTATTCTGGTATAGAAAAAAAGCTTTATTGAACCCCAGGGAACATCTTGATTTTATCACTGTCCTCCTCTCTCCTGTGCAGACTCTTAGTTGAATAGTAAATGCCTTGGTTCCTGTGGTGGCAAGCACTAAATACATTAAAGCTTCTAAGCCCCCATGCTGGCAACTTAGGGAGCTATTAGATAATCCCCCCTTTTTAATTTTGTTTCTCAAAGCAAGGCAGTGAGAGTCTGATGATTCCATCAATCATACTTTGACATTTCCTGAGCTTATGGGAGTTGAGAGGGGCACTTCAGTTCTTATACCTAAAGAGACAAGTTTGACTTCAGATACCAGTTATCATGAAGTCACCTAGGTGAGTTGGACTGGGTGTGGTGCTGAGACTGTTGCTGTCTCTCTTAGTTGTTGCTTGTGTAATGTAAGTGATAACAACTAAAAGGCTTACACAAGTAGGCCCGTTCTGTGTCTGAATTTGCATTCTGAATACTTCATTATTCAGGATATACTATGTTTATGTATGCTGCCTTGATGTATAATTATTTAGCTTATAACAGTCTGGGCTCCAATTGTATTCTTTGTTGTAAATAGTTCATTAAATTCTTCAAATTAACTACAGTCTTGGAGATTTAATTCTTGTTTCTATAGTTTCTAATACCAAACAGCTGCATAATTTTGGTGCCAACTAGTATATTTCCTGTGTTTCCATGTGAATCAGTGAATTTGTTTTTGGCAGGTAGTAATACATGTCAATAAGTATGTGTTCCATCTAAGAAAATATTAGGACTCATCATTTGACAGCGTCCATACACATGATTTCTATATATACTCCCTCTGAGATTATACAAGCCTCAAATATTCAAACAATTCACTTAAGCGCATTGTCAGTGTACGGACAGATCTTTTAAAACTTGTGCTTTGTATAAAACAGGTATATAAGTGTAATGGCTGATATTTGCTAACTGCCATAAACTCATTTATTCTACTGATGGATGGAGCAATATTCTATGGCAAAATAAAGGACATCCTGAAATCAAATTTGAGAAGCATATATTCAATGAGGTTATTGTAGGTTCAGCTTCATTGCACAGAACCTGATGGGGCAGAGGGTGTCACTATCATGTGCCAGCTGATCTTAGCAACAGCACACATAGATTACCACTAACATCTTGAGGAAAAAAATATGTGAAATGCTAAGATAAAAATGTAGTGACCTGTGATTAGTTTCAAACAATGACATTTCTTTCAGCATTTATATTACCTTTTCTTCTTGTGCACTATTTAGTTACTACAAAACCTGTATTTGTGTCCTTGTACACTGCACGTTTTCAGCAATGAAAGTTTGAGGTACGAGATAAAGGTATAACAGGTTTATGATTCTGATACCCTTTTAAGCCTAGGACATTATAATTTTACTGACTGAGACAGTAAGCACTGTTTTTGTCTTCTCATGGACATGGGTGTCTCATCTGTTTTGCAAAAGATCGGGGTCGGGTATGGATACTTCAGTGGTAATAATATACTACATGTACTAAACTGTATCCTTTCCTGAATGATTCATGTTTATTTAAATATTGTTAACATAAAAGTACACTAGAAGTTGACTTACCAAAGGTGCTGCATTTTACTGTGAGATTGTGGGACTCAGCGAGGAAAGAAAAGGTATGATTCATGTTTTCTATACATTTTATTCTTTTTCAGATTTGTGCAATCTCAAAGGCAGTATATATATATATATATATATATATATATATATATATATATATATATATGTGTGTGTGTGTGTGTGTGTGTGTATTTGAACTATTTCTTACTGTAATTGGTACACCTTGTTTGCTGTAGCATAGACTAGAGGCCTGCTGAATCTAGTTTTGTTTGTATGCTTGTTATTTCCCTGAAAAGCTAATTCCACCTAAAACGCGGCTTTTCAGTGCTTCTGTGGATCCCTAGTGATATCTGCATTGCTTACTGTACTTATTTCCTTGTTTCACTTGAAAGAAAGTTACTGTTTGTCATTTTTGCATTTAAGTTACCTGGCACTTGCTCACTAAAGCAATTATATAAGTCAGCACTAAAAAATTAAAAGCACTACACCCTCACAAACTCCCCCTGGAGTACCTTGCTCCCCATTGGCCATTTTTTTCAATTATAAAGAAATTCCCAATACTATTCTAGCATGTCCAAAGGTCAGTTGTCAATCTCCTCTCCAGTCCAGCTGGTGAATCTGGGAATCTTGAAGCAATGTTACAACTGCCTCATGTACACAGACAATCCTCTCCTCCTCCCAACAAATTCCAACACATGTGAGAGATGCAACCATACAGCCAAACTGGAGGCTAAGCTCTCTCAACTCAATACTGGCCTAACCAGTCAGGAGGAGAAGGAAACCACACTCACTAAAATTCCAGTCTCACATAGACCTACCACGACAGCAAACCAAACACATAAACACACAAAAACATACTTGGAGGCTCTAAATAAAAATCTGCCTAAGCAGCAGAGGCCTCCAAAGCAGACACCCAAGCAACCGCTACCCCAAAACAAAACACGTGCAACACATAGCTCACAAAGCCAGGGTGCCGAACAGTCACAGCCCTTAGGGCTAAACAACACACCTGATACACTTGTAATAGGTGACTCTATCATCAGGCACACTGACGTCCCACTCACCAGGCTGAACAAGGAGAAGGTCATGGTGAGCTGCCTGTTGGGCGCTAGGATCCGCCACATAACACAAGCACTCAGGTCACTCTAAGGCAAGTAGAATATGACTCAGTCATTGTCCATGCTGGTGTGAATGACCTGAGAAGTACCTCCCTGGACTACATGAAAAGAGACATAGAGGAGCTCTCTGAGCATGTAGCCCAGGCCGGTCTGACCCTGACCTTGAGTAGCATCTTACCCTCACCAAGAATGATGCCACAGTATGAAGACAAGATTATCAATTTCAACAATTGGCTTAAGTATTGGTGTCATTCAAAGGGGATCCAGTGCCTGTCAGCCTGGGATGACATGCTCGACAAGCCACGATGCTTCGCTAGGGACGGCTTGCACCTGTCACCTCTGGGCTTTCGGATATTGGCAAAGGCTCTTGCTAGCCCCATAGTGCCTTTTTTAGGCAAGGCTCAAAAGACAAACCCACCTCCATAGGTATCACAAGGGATAAGAAACTAAGAGTAATGCTACTCAACGCCAGAAGTCTAAACCTCAAGATGCACGCACTCGAAACTCTCCTTAGCATGGAGAACATCAATATCTGTGCAGTAACAGAAACCTGGTTCAAAGCTCTCGAGAGCACCCCAGCACTACCAGGTTATACCTCATACCATGCTTTTTGGCCCCAAAACTTGGACTGAACCACAAAAGGAGGGGGGGTATCAATATTCGTCAAAGATACCCACACCTACATGTTGGTGGCACAGCATGAAGCATCAGAGACTATCCATGTGCAACTAACAGCGGGTAAAACTGCCTTCCAGTTTATAGCCTGCTACAGACCACCCTCCCAAACCCAGGAACCCCACTCGGCCTTCCTGAGAACACTGGAAAATATGAAGATCTCTCCAAACACCATTATATTGGGTGACTTCAACTACCCAACCATAGACTGGGAGCATTACTCTAGCTCCAACACCCTAGCCCAAAGGTTCCTAGAATTTATAAACTCAAATGCAACTCAAATGCTAAGAAACAACTTGTTACCACTCCCACAAGAGGGGAAAACATACTGGACCTGATCATCACCAACATGGGGACTCTATGCTCCAGACCAGAAGTGTTTCCCTCACTGGTAAGATCAGACCATAAACTAATCTCACTGGATATTCACATCCCGACCCCACCCCATGCCCAGAAAACCACAGTGAAAAACTTCTCTAAAGCAAATTTCACACTCCTCAAAACCGAGGTGGAATCCTTCAAAGCCCCCGGGCCTGTGGATAATATGGCCCAGACCACAAAATCCTTTATAAACGCATTCTATGAACACCTTCAGGAATGCATGGATCATGCAATCCCAAATAAAACAAAGACCCAATCCTCCAAAGGCAGATGTCCTGTCTGGTGGACCCCAGCCATAAAGAAACTATACAATAGAAGGAGGAAGCTACTACATGATAGAGCAAAATCCCAAAAAGGGAAGGCATCTCTGATCAGTATTAGCAAAAAACTACGGGCACTCATAAAATCGTCTAAGGCCAGCTTCGAGAGAAAAATTGCACAGGACACTAAGGATAATCACAAGGCTTTCTTTAGTTATGTTAGGAACCTGGGTGGAAATTCCCAGATATGCTCAGAATTAGTCCAAAATGACAAAAAAATACACCGAACTCTCAGACATTGCCAACATCCTAGCTGACAGGTTCAGCGCAAACTTCTCCCCCCCCCCACCAAAAGGGCTAATATCTATCCCAGCAGAGTGCTGCCCCCCTGACATCTCAGATGCTCAGGTAAGAGCTGCCCTCTCCAAAGCAAGAAACACAGCATCAATGGGACCAGAACTCCAAGAAGAGCTAAACCCAAACCTAAAACTACTGTTCAATCTCAGCCTTACTACAGGATATGTACCCAAAGAGTGGTGTACAGCAACAGTGGTCTCTCTCCACAAAGGTGGCGCCTCAACGGATCCTGGAAACTATCACCCCATAAGTCTCACTAGCTTGGTCTGCAAAGCTATGGAAAGGATCATCATGGACCTTATAAATAAAGATATTGGGGACCTACAGACACTGGATCCTACTCAGTTCGGCTTTGTTAAGGGAAGATCCTGCCTCTTAAACCTGGTCGATTTCTTTGAAACAGTCACCAAGGCCATTGACAAGGGGAAGGTGGTCCACACAGTCTACCTGGACCTCGCAAAAGCCTTCGATACAATACCCCACTCGAGCATTATAGTTAAGCTCACCAGCTTAAATATAAACCCCTATGTCACTAGATGGGTTGCAAACTGGCTCAAGGACAGAACCCGCATGGTTAGAATAGCTGGAGCCATGTCAGACACCAAATCAGTTACAAGTGGCGTCCCACAAGGCTCAGTCCTGGGACCTCTCTTGTTCGGTATATATTTCTCGGAGGTACAGGCCAACATGGAAGGACTGTGGCTGACCAAGTTCGCAGATGTCTGCAAACTGGGCACCATAATAGACTCTCCAGCCGATGCAAGCATCCTCCAAAAGGGCCTCATAGAAACAGACAACTGGTGCCACATAGGTGGTAATCCATTAAGTACAGAAGAAGTAATTAGGGACCTGGGGACCCAAGTT